>NW_004567105.1:26530990-26534920 GCF_000260355.1 Condylura cristata
AAAAAAAAAAAAAAGACAGAAACAGTTATGCTAGGTCATTCATACTAGCTCCCACATAGACTTAATAACTAATCTCACTGCAGTTTCAACCTCTCCCCAAAGTATGATCATAACCCTATCATTCTTGCCTTTTCTAATCAGTACCACTGAAGTAATTACATAAGACTTTCCCACCTTCCCTTGAGGGAAGGTAACTCTGCCTGAAATAATCTTTTCTGTTATAGAAATGTCTATAAACATTTTCCATTTGTGCAATTCCTAGCAGTATCTACATAGAATGCTGCCTGATTCATGAATCATTCATGAAGCTAATTAGATCTTTAAATTTGTGAATTGTGCTTTTTTAACACTATCTAAAACTCAGTATCAAAATACTCATTTTATTAGAATGGCTGTTTTTATGCCCCTTGAGATGTTATTTTAGTATTGTGTCCCCAACTCATGGGTAAAGGCCAAAACTTTAATGCATACCCTCTGAGTGATATTTTTCAGTGTTGTGACAAAATTTCAACTCAAACCCAACCCACACATCTCAGTGGTTTCAGGACATTTATACAAAACCAACACTTATAGAGGAAACAAGTAATATGACCAATTACCACAAAAGTGTCATTACAAAAACAAATTTTAAGTATAGACACAATAATTGTTTCTTACTTTTATAGGGTGGCATAAGAGTTATATCAAAGAGTTTTTATTTTAGTTTACATTTTAAAAGTTACCATTAAATGTGTTTTGTTAACAATGACAAACTTATAATCAACACACTTTCCATATCAAAACTTAATTTAGTCACTAGAGATGCTCAATTTCAAAAACCACTAAACAAATTTATTTTGTCTCTCAAAAGAGAACAGTCAATGTTATTTAACTACATGTACATTTTCAGTGAGAATAGGGAAAATCTTTAGCTAAAAGATAACAATTTTCCACTTGATACACAATTTCCTTTCTTTAGTAAACTATATTTTCAAACAAAATGTTTTAATGTCTAATCGTTCATGTTAATTAAACAATTCAGGAAATAAAACAATCAGAGAGAAAAAAGGAGGGAGAAAGAGTGAAATGGGGGATAGATTAAAGAAAGGTCAGGGCAGGAAGAAAAGAATGGAGAAAAAGGAACAGGAAGAAGATTTTTACTAAAAAGAATCACTAATATATTGGCAGAGTGTATTCTAGTATTTATTTTCCTATGTGTATTTTTTAAGCAGAAAAGCATATGTTGTAACCATACTTATTTAAGCTTTTATGCAGTCTTGCTTTATTACCTTAAGAATACAAGCAAGCATTTTTTTTTCTAGGTAGTTACTATGTCCAAGCAACTTTTAAGACACCATACACTATCTCAGTCAATAAAGGTATAATGGTTTATTTAATTCTATTTTTCTATTAAATACATGCTTAAAGAAAAAGAATATACTAAGAAGACTCTGACCTAGTAGGCGGATAGATTGGGGGAAAAAGTCTTCAGATTCATTCCTACTGGCTGTGTAAAATTCTCTTGAAATAGTGCAAAACTCTTCACTCTTGCTTAGATTTGTTCAGAGATCATGTCTGTGAGTGATACAGTCACAGAATATGCACTTAGCCAATTTAAGGATTGTGGATTTTAGAGGAATTGAGTCAGAAAGGACACTACCTTCTTAGGTGTTCAACATCACCCTTCTGCTGAAAGAATGGTTAACTGAATAAATGAGCTCTCCATAATCAATAGCTCAAAGCTACCCTAAAATCCGGTAATTTGCAGAAATGCATGTACTTATGACTTAGTGATTTCCTTCACAGTTATCATGATTATATTGAGAATCCATTTAGATTCTCAAGTCTGTGACCTAAAAATTCTCAATATTAAAAACAGCAAGAGTTCAATATAATTGTTTTAATTTGTAAATTATAACATAATCATCCTGCTGTCTTATCTTCCTTTTCAGTAAGATTAGAACAGCTATTTTTTTTGTTTATGTTTATACAATGTGATTAAGCTAGAATTTATCTCATCAGCTCTCAAATTTGTTTTCCTTGATCAGACACAAATGGCACATGAAATTCACATGCGAATAAGGTTTCTGTGAATGCTCTAGTAGGTTGTACCTTCCCTAACAACTTTAGTTCCAGAGCAATACAGGCTGCGAGGTGCCTGTAAGGACAATTTCGTCTGTGTCCTCTGGGAGAACAGAATATCCTTTCTTAATGTATACAAAGGAACCATGGATTACTGGCAATTATATATATATATACACACATAAGACAAACTTCTGAGTATATCCTACCCCAAATATTAGCTGTGATATTACCTTTTTTTATCAAGAAAGTAAACAATGACTTTATCATTTCCTAAGGACCATCTAGAATTCTCAATGCATGCCTAAATACAAACACATTGACATTTGTATTTGATTATGTCTGGAGACAAAATTATTATTTGGGTCCAATCTCATAATAAACTAGTGTGCAATGCCATTTGAGAAGAAAAGTTTCGAACAATATAGATTTGGGGTAATTCATTTATTTTTAATCTCACCTGTTCCTAAAAGTTCTAAGGTGACCTCTATGTAATTATCTATAATAAAATAAGATGTAAGTTTTAAAGTGTGTGAGGAATTGGATTAGAGAATAAGAAACATAAGATAAAGTCAGGCATGAAGTACACAGACAAGTATATGTTGGAAGATGAGATCAGTTGGTTAGAGCTTGACCATGAATTTAGATTACATTCTGCAAGAAACAGCTTAAAGAGAAAAATAGAAAAATGCTTTCAATAACATTAAACAATATTCCTATGTAAAGCCAATAGAACCTGATATAGAACAGTAGCTCACAAATCTATCTTATTTGTAAAATAAAAGTATCCACGTGTTCATAATAGAAACACAATTAATGCTGGCAGTAAGACCAAAGAGAAATCTCTTCCAGGGGTCCTCACAGGAAGATCCAGTGGTATAGAAATATAGTAAATAGAACCATATGCCTCATAAATATCCTAACAGAGATTAGAACATCAGTCAGTGCAAGATTATTGTTCATGCAAATGCAAAGTTACAAAGTACTCATAAGATTGTAGGAATCACCCTGAAGGAGTGTTTGGAGGAGATGGCTTTGAACGTTAAAGGCACACTCATCTGTTTTGTCATTTGGAATGATTAAAATATTGGGATAATAAGATCTCAGAAAGTAGACCTTACAATCATAATTTCTCCATATAATGTGCATGGTAATGAAATGTCCAGATTTATCTGTTGCTCATGAAAGGTCATAATGTAAACAATGAAAGGAGACACAAACAGCTGGTAGGGGAGACTAGCAATCTGTTCAGTGCATTAAGTCAGGTCTGGGTGCTATCAAATAACATGTGTGTCCCATAAGCACATTTTGGCCATCAACAGTCATCCTAAACCTCAGTAAGAATTCAACACAGATTCCAACTGCTTTAACGATTAGGATTTTCCTTTTAAAACAGTTTCTCATATGACTGTGAATTTACCCATTGAAATAGAAACTCTCAAAACAAAGAGGATTAAAAGATTAAAAAAAAACAAAAAAAAAATCTATTCAGTTTTCAGGTAATATGAAATCCGCATCTACTAGCATCTCCTTACTCACTTTACTCAGAGAAGTCAATGTCAGTGTAACACTACTCATCATTAACCTTGGCAAGAATTTGAACCTGAGATTTCCTGATAAAAAGGCATTGTCATAAAAGGAATTACAAATAGAGTTGAAGACTGTTTTTAAAACATATTATTTCAACTGGAAGATAAGTTGCAATCTTTACTTAGCTAAAATATGTCAAAATTAAAGTTATTCTTACTTTATTTTTTGACCTTCAATATCATACCTCTGTCTTGTCATCTGCTGCTCACAGATTACAATGTATATATAGTTCTTAAAAAGGTTTTGGCCCTGGGCCCTCCCTGGTGGCGCAGCGGGTTA
>NW_004567105.1:26535740-26568175 GCF_000260355.1 Condylura cristata
TAAGCTTCTCTGCACAGTGTATAGTACAAAGAATGATATATATGTTAGCTCTTTCTAGCGAATGTTGATATACAGTACTAATTTTTCATATTTGGTCATATTCTGGGCTAACTAAAACCCAAATGACGAAGTCTAGACTTTAAATGAAAACAAGGAATTAATGGGCAGTCTCCAGAAATTGTGGTTAAGGTGCAATCACTAGACCATCATTAATTATTTATATCTGTTTTCTTGGCAACTACAAGGTCAAGCTGCCTCAAAAATAAAATTTGACCTTCTGGTGTACTTCTCAAAAGTGCTACAGTAGTTGAGGTAACTTCCCTATGAGACAATCTCCTGGTTACTTGAATGTCAAGTTATTAACTACAGTACTTCTCTGATATGCTCAATCCCAGTGATATCCATCCTCGTGTATAATACAGCAGCAAACCTCTAGGAGATCCAGAATTCAGAATTCTGCTTACTTAGAAATGCTCTCCTTTTAAGACAGCCACTCCTCCAACAGACACTCTAGCTTCCTCATTTCTAATTTCTTTACTCCTATAAATGTTTTCCTCAATCCCAATTTTCTTATAAACTAAAAAATGCACCACTCCCTAAACATTTAATACACCCAATACTAAAGTAAAATATCTAGAACTCTAGCCTTAAAATTTCAAAACAAAAGAAATCTAGAAATCTGTCTTATATTTTCATATGTCCACTGCTATCTCAAATACAATATACTTAAATTCAAAGCCATCTCTTTCTCTTAAGATAATTTCTTCCAATTATTTATTTACTTAACTATCTCTCAAAAAAAAAAAAGTAACCCAAGTATCTTGGTTACTGGTCAAACATTAATTTCACTAGACACTCCAGTAGTTATTAATAGGAAATAAAAACTGACAGCATTCTAAAAATTAACAATATTTATTTCCAGGCCTCAACTGAAAAAAAAAATCAGTACAATGTATACTAATTAATGCCCCCAAACTAGATTGTCAGTGCTTAAGGAATCACTTCTTTATTGAGAATTATGACTACCTCTAATGACAGTGCCTTTTGAATACTGGTACCCAACATATTAACTTAGTTAGAAAAGTAAACAATTTTAGCTGAAATTATAACAAATTATAATGATTTAAAATTTTCTTTATTAATTTATAAGAAAATAATAATCTGTGTTTACCAATCCAACACCAGAGCTGTCTTCAATCATTTCTTATAACTTTTTATTATGAAATTACTATTTTCTTTTTCAGAGCAAAGTAATGTAAAGAGTAAGTTTCAGATGCACATATAGTTATCTGACTAACTACATAAAATAAATCAACATTCCTCTTTTCAAATGCAGTAAGAACTGTACTATCAGAAAATGCTTCTAACAGATGGCAAGATATGGTAGGAGCTGTGTTCTTCTATTAGTTATTACTGACTCATGCCTATTTTACATATCTGAAGTTAAACAACAAATTATACTTGAAAGCTTGGAAAACATACATAACCAAGCTTTATATCAAAAATAAGTTATATCAAATACATATTTTACTAAGAATGACTTTCTATACATATAGTAAGTACATATATTACTTATGTATACCGATTCTAAGATTGGTCTGCCTGGACTTGAATTTGAACTACGTTCTTCTTAGCTAGATGAGTTACCTTGAACAACTTACATAACTTTTCTCTGTTTCCTCCACTAGAAGATGACAAATGAAAATACTGACGTCAATGGGGTTTTAATGCGTATTAAAAACATACAAAAGACTTAAAACAATGCTTAAACCACAGTAAATTCTGATTTAACATTTGCTATTAGTATTTACTTGAGGAAAGACAACATAAGTGAAGAAAATTAATTTATAGAAGAGAGTCATAATTATTCAATAGGCACAATTATGTGTTACGCTGGTGCTGGTTATTTTACACATCACATCATATCATATTGTTAAGGGGAAGGATGTCCTAAAAGAACTCTGCAGAGTCTTGTGAACTCCACCCCTACTCCAGCTTTCTGGATTCCACCACTACTCCAGTGATTGGAAAACTACAACTCCCAGAAGCACCAAGGAGAGAACTGTTGGGGCCCAAGGGCAGAGCTAAGCAGGAATTCTGGAACTTTGGGGGATAAAATAGTGAGCGGTCTTCCAACTCTCACTATTGAGAGATAACGGTTCTCCCTCTCTGGAGCAACTGCTCTCAGACCGTGTGGCTGGGGGCTAGCAGCCTTAGTTTGGGACGAGAGCTTCAAGTTAGGGGCACTGGTAAAGTAATCCAGCTACTTTGTATCCCTCTCTCTTTCCCTGGGTTGTTTCCTTCTCCTGTCCCCCTTTTTGTAAATAAACCATTACCCTTTCTGTGTGTGCCTGCAGAAAATACATTTTGAACACGTGGGTGAGGCCCCTCAGACATGCAGCCCCAGTCCACTTTGGGCTACCCTGTAACAACATGATTCTTATGAGAGATCTACAGTAAATTATAAGTTTAGCCATTACAGAGAAGAAAAAATTGAGGTTTTGTGAATCATATTTAGAAACGGGTACAAAACTACCTTACAAGGATCAAGGATTAGATGTACCTCTTAGACTCCATGGCTTTCCACCATGTATCCTAATAGTCTTTTCTTCACTTTTAATGAAATTCTTACTTGCCTAATTTTATAAGCCTTAACATCTAAGATATACAATTTTAAGCATACAAAGAACACTTAAAACACAGAAAACATTAAAAAAATGAGCCAAACACCTTCACATTTTATCAAAGAAGATATACACAGGTAGCAGATTAGTATATGAAAATATGACCACATTATTTGCCATCAAGGAATTGTAAATTAGAATATCACTATACATCTATTAGAGTAGCCAAAATGTAGAACACTAGCAACATCAAATGCTGGTTAAGCAAGAACTCTTATTCATTATTAGTGTGAATAAAAAGTGGTATAGACACTTTATAAGACAGTTTGATGATTCCTTACCAAACTAAATATACTATTATCATACAGTAGGTAGTCATACTCCCTAGTATTTACTGAAGGAGTTGATAACTTGAGTCCACACAAAACCTGAATGTAATGTCTATAGCAACTGTAGACACAATTATAAAATTAGGAGTCAACCAAGATATTTTTCAACAAGTAAATGAACAAATCCAAATGTAGATAAATATAGTGAAGTATTACTCAGTGCTAAAAAAAGAAATGAGCTACCAAGTCATGAAAAGACATAAAAAAATTTAAATACTTATTACTAAGTGAACAAAGATAACATGCCATAATAAGAAAAGTAACAATAGAATTCTATGGAATTCTGTAGAATAATAGACCTGTGAAGTTGAGGTTTAAGGAGATGAGTATAGAAAGGCAGAGGATTTTATTTTTCCAAGCCCACTGACTACACAACAGCAAGAGTGAACTTTTAGGTATACTTCGGATTTTGCAGGATTATGATTGGCAGGGTACTTTCCATCCTTGGTAAAAAATGTACCATTCTGGTGAATGAAAACAATAATGAAGAGGCTATCAGTGTGCAAAGGCAGTGGATATACGGAAAATCCTGTTCCTTCCTCAATTTGTTTTTAAAGATTTTATTTACTTATGCATACAGAACTGGGGTACAGGCCAGAGGTGCAGGAGTAGTGAGAGGATTCACCAGAAACAGAGTAGGGAGCAGAACAGGCAGATCGACAAAGCACACTGCTGAGGGGAGCAGAGGGCTGGTCAGGAGAGGTCTGCTGTGCCATGTGGATCAACTCCAGGGCGGGGATCGAACTCACACTGAAGTGGCCATAGCTTAGTTTAGCTTTGCAGTGCAGTTCTCCAACCCACTGTGCCACCAGGGAGGGCCCTACCTTCCTCAATTTTATGCTCTCAAACTGCTCTTAAAAATTAGTCTTAGATAAAAGAGGAGACTGAAGCTCAGAGAGTGTTATAGTGACTTGTCTTAAGATCATATAACTTATTTTTTTCCTTTCTTTAATATTTCTTTTAATATTTTTTATACACTTTGAATCTTTGCCCATTATTTAAACAGCAATTTGATGAGCATGTCTTTAGGGCATGATAACTGGGAAATGTAATGGGCCAGCTACTAAAGAAACTGTGAGCCACAATCTGAAACTGAGAAAAGGATGGCACCTCAGTGAGCTGCAGTTGTGCCAACGGCAGAGTTACTTTTCACTTGAAGAGGAAATGAAGAGAAATACATTCATTCTGATATATGAAAGGAAACAAGAGATTTGCCTCACCTTCTTTGAAAGCAGTTATAATCTCTTCCATTTCCTGTATCTTCATTGTCTTCTTTCAAGTTGATTCTTACTTTTCCCTTGTACAATAAATGTGCCTAAGTTTTCCCACCTGAGAGACTTAGCCTCTGGATAAGTCTTCACTTACCACTTTCTCTCTTCTCTATTCTCCATAAGAAATTTAACCAATCATCATCTCCTCTTTCTCACATCCCTTAAGTTGCTCAACCTGTAGCACTTTTTCTCTCTGAACCAGTAAACAAATAGATCTTGCTCTGAAATTCAGCAATAATTTCAAATTTCTACTTTGGTGTCATGCCCCCCCTTCAAAGTAAAGCTCACCATTGATTCCTTATTCTTACATTACATTAAACCTTCCATCACCTTCCAGACCCACAGGTTTTTCATCCATGGATTCAACCAATCAAACATTAAAAAAACAATGCAGTTAGGTCTACAGTGGTAGCTTTTTGTACTGAACTGAACAAGTACAGACCCCTATTCTTGCCATTATTCCTTAATCAATTAAAGTATACAGGGGATGTACCTAGGCTATCTGCTAATGTTATATAAGAGATGTGTGCATCCTCTGATTTTGGTAGTGTGGGAGGGAAGGATCATGGACTAATCCCCTGAAGATACTAAAAGATAACTATAAATTCTTTTTTCTTTTTGGTGATTTTTTTGTGTGTTATATCTTTCTGAGTTGTATTCTTCTACTGGTTCTCCCATCTTTCATTCTTTGGATTTCATATACTTTTCCACCCTAAGTCAGTTTCATTGTACGATTTCTTATTATTATCAGTCCATACACCTAATGTGAATTTCCTCTCCTCAACTGTACCTTTCATTTCCTTCTCTTCAACTGCATCTTCACTACCTTTCCAGCCTCAATTTTAGCACCTCTCATGTGAACTCTAGCCTCTAGCCACCTTATCCCTCCAATAGTTCAAGTTATTTTAGAACTGCATATTTTTGTTCATCCATTCCTTGTATTTTGGGTGATACTTTTCTTCTTTGACTTCCAGGTAAATTGGCTGAAAAAATCATCTTAGGTGAGTAGCTAAACCACAGCTGTTCTGCCTTCATGTAAGTCTCTGCAGCACCTAGCACATTCTTTAGTAATGAGAGTTTTCTAGTACTCTTCAAACTGAAGACTCTGCCTTAAAACAGATCACCTATCTTCACAGCCTAAGGAATAGGCATAATGCCTACAATTCTGAGACCCTTCAACAACTAGTTTTTAAGAGTTCCAAGGTGAACAAATTTGACTGGGAGCTGACACTAACAGTGGCTGGAAAGGGATTTGTGACTGAGGGTCTGCAGAGAGATCAGAGAACTTTGGGGTATGAGGAATTCTGGTTTGAAAGCAAAAAATTGTCAGAAGACTTATTTAACTCATGTTATAAAAATATTGTACTGGCACAAGTTTTAAAATACTATATATTTAATAAATATTTCCAGTAAGATTTAAATAAAGGAAAAACATTTAAAAGACTAGAATTTCTGGGTATTGTCACTCTCCAAAAAAAAAAATTTAATTTAATAGCCTTCACAGTGCTTTGTGCTCATCTAAACTTTTAAGCAGGTTTCTTAACTTAGCATAAAGTGACATAATGCCATTAAGTCATTTTAGGAGAGGGCATTGGGCAGGACTATCTAGCTGATATATACCCAAATAATTACCTGCGGAGGTATACATTACATGAACTGGATAACTTCCGAACCAATGACCCAGATTTGCCTCCACAAATGTCACCTATGCACTTTCATGAATATAAATAAAGTCATGTACCCAGTCATTCCATTTATAATGCATGCAATTTATAAATGAGAGGCCCTATGGATAATTCAGTGGTATAGACCTCTTGTAAATAAAGAAATTATAAATGCTAACATTTTTAATAACAATGAAATTTTTAAGTAGTTTAAAACCAATTTAATTGTATTTCTTTAAATCTATGAATAAAGAAAGTTAGCTTTCATGCTCAATGAAATTGAGCATAAATTCTACTTTGTATTTGATTAAGTAATTTTGAAATATTTCAGGATTAAATTTGTTCTTAATCAAGAAATAGATAAACTAGTTCACTGTTAGCTTACTTTTAATGATATGTACCAACTATAAAATGACCATTCTTATTTGTGGGCCTTAAAACATGCCCACAAATGACTATGAATGCATATGCATATACTGCATTGGTTGAGTGACAATTTGGGTGATTTTATTGATTTTGAACAGATTTCTATTACTCAGTATATAAAGGCCAAACAAACACATAAACAAGGCAAATGACACTACATAAAAATTAGAAAAGAAAATGTGCACAGGTAGTCATATAAAAACAGCATCTGAAATATTGCTACACTT
The DNA here is from genome assembly GCF_000260355.1 of Condylura cristata. NCBI lineage: Eukaryota > Metazoa > Chordata > Mammalia > Eulipotyphla > Talpidae > Condylura > Condylura cristata. The sequence continues at coordinate 26,542,342 of NW_004567105.1, forward strand.
CAATGAGCCTCCATTCATAGGTAGAGTTAAAGAAAATGAGGAGGGTGAGTTTAGAGAAGAAAAGACAAAGAAGAAAAGCAAAGAAGAAAATGGTTTTCACATAATTAAACGGCAATAATTAAATGGCTTTTCTAAACATGTAAGTCTATTCTTCTGAGCCCCAGGGCGTGGGGCTCCCATGCTTCAAATGTCTTCCTTCAATTTTTTTCTTTTTTTTTATTTATTTTTATTATTTTTTTTATTTTTTTAAAGATTTATTTATTTATTCATACAGAACTGGGGTACAGGCCAGAGATGCGGAGGGTGAGAGGATTCACCAGAGACAGAGCAGGGAGCAGAACAGGCAGATCAACGAAGTACACTGCTGAGGGGAGCAGCGGGCGGGTCAGGAGAGGTCTGCCACGCCATGTGGTCACCTCCAGGGCAGGCGGGGTTCGAACTCATGCGGAATTGGCTTTAGTTTCTCAGTGTAGTGCTTTAACCCGCTGCGCCACCAGGGAGGGCCCAATTTTTTTCTTTTTAAAATAATTTTGTTGAGGCACAATTAATATAGGGAAAAAATTATATATGCCTAGTGAATAAAACTATAATACAGCACAGTTAACTTACAGGTGGTATGTTGCATAGATCTCTACAACTAAATTATCTCATGTAACAAACTATATACCACTTCCTTGAAATTTTCAGTCACTCTCGGGGGCCTAGGTCCATGTTCTGCAGCGCTATTTGTGTCTGGTACACAAAAGTCAGACTAGTGCTATGTGGAACTAAGTTTTTTCTTCTCTTTGAGGTGTCCTCTAATGTTTTACCCTAAATACAGTCAACCAGAAGCTTCCAGAAAAACAGGAGCTCAGGACTTAGTGACCTTGCCCTACTTCCAATATGACAAGGGATTCTTTTTTTTTTTATTACAAAGTTTATTTTTACATCATTTTGCACATTTTTTTTTCCATCTCAATTGTAATCCCCGTGGGTTTCCCATCACCAGATCACCCCTGTGCCACCACCCTAGTCCCATGCATTTCCCTCCCTTCCCCCCCCATTTTTGATCAACAAGGGATTCTTTTTATTAATCAGTACAGTATTTTTTCCCACAAGATTCTCCAAATTTAGGCCACAAAATCATGCATTCATAATTGATTTTAGGTTATATTTATTCATGTTGGACAGAGGTTGAATTCAAAGATCTGGGCAATCAACAATCTACCACTAGCCTTAGTGTGAGCTTTGTGGACCCATGCATCACCCTGTCCTTCCAACTACAGAGATACTGCTGGTCTACACACTTCAGGATAGGAGAGAGTATCAACAGGCATTCTTTATTGAAGGGGATCATTTCCCACAGTATTTGGGCAAACCTCTACCCCTTGAGTGTTTCATGTTAACTGTCATGGCTCTAGTAGAAACCAAGTCTATCTTCTCACTGGATATCTCTGGAGACTGTTTTTCCCCATAGCTAATAGGTCCTTCTGATCAGTGTCCTCTATCCTCCCATGGAAGTAAGAATGTTGACTTCCCAAGCTGGTTAAGGAACCAGGGATAGATATTCCTTGCATAAAGAGGGTAATTCACTCTCTATCTAAGGGTCTTTTACCTCTTCCCTGTTGATGGCACTGTGTAGAGATCAAGGGCTCAGCTCAGCATACATTTAAAATGGTCACATTCTAGAAACAGTTATTATGGTTTAAAGAGTTCAAAAAAAAAATAAAGAAAGAAATGACTGGAAGATGTTTTTTTGTTTCTCTGTCCACAATTTAACATACTGAATACTCTATTTTATTTATTTTTAATATATTCATGACATCATCCTTATTATTGTAAAATGCATGATTTCCTCAGGAAATTCCCACCACGAATTCACCCATGAACAATCACACACAGTCCCTTGTGTTCTTCCCATTCCTGTCCTGATCCTTTTTCCTACTCCTCCTCCTCTATGGAATGACTCTGATCTATAATCAATTTTAAATGACTAGGAAAAAATTATGGCTCACTTTTTGCCTTCCATACTCTGAAACATTCATTATGACCATTATTTTGCATAGGAACCACATCTGAGGAAGAACCTGGAAGCCAGTATTCGTGGGAAGAACAATGGATGATACAATGTCATGAATAATGATATAACTTGCATTACTAAATGTCACCATTAAACTGTAAAGGGAAGATGTAAAAATTATTTCAATATAAATAGGCTCTGAAGATAAGTGACGTTGAAAGGCATACCAGTTTTACAGCCTTATTCTCAAACTGAGGAATGCTAAATTTGCCAGAAATTGTGCATTCAACATAAAGAACATAAAAATAAAATGGGTTTAACTTTAAGGAAGATGAATTCTGTTGATAAAAAGAACTACAACAATTATCCCTGTTCATATATGGAATAGTCACCTTTTGAACATTTTCTACAATGGGAAGTCCAAGCAATAGCACAGTGATCAAATGTCAGGAATAAGCTTAACTGTGAGGCAGACTGAAACAGTTGGTCTTTAAGGTATTGTTGCATCATAATGGTTTTACCTATTTCTTCCCTTTGCACAATATGGTAAAATTCTCAAAGTGGTTTCAAATTAGTTTTCTATATAACTCCAAGATTCTACCAAACATAATGACAGAGATTTTTAGAATAATATTACTGTTATGCTACCTAAATTACATGGCCTTAGACAATGACTGAGAGTACTTCTATAGTAGTAACTTGTAAAACACGCTGTGCAGTTTCTCATCACTACCTTCATATAAATGTACTATTTCAGAATAAAATTTAAAACTTATTCCATTCCTTGAAAGTGAATTTGAGTTCAAGTGGAATTATTAAGAACACCACCTTACAGTGCTCTCTTAGCATGTAACAGCCTAGTAGAGACTGAAATGGTAGAAGGTAAAAATGAACAAGTGGACATGTCACACATAATAATATAATATCTAAACATTTTTTAAAATTTTAATAGTAAATTCATTTTCTTCTTCATATTGTCTTTAGCAGCTAGTGTAGTGCATGATCTATACATATATTCACTGTCTTTCTAAGGGGTCTTATATAGAACTAAATAACCTTCACATCCATAGTACCCAGCCATATCATGTTTCACTGCTAACTCTGACTTTAGATTCTATGCCTGAAACAATCCTGACTTAGATAGCCAGTATCTCAGTTGTACTATCCTACAGTCCCATGGTTAACTTCTAAGATATGGTTCTCTTTTATTATGGAGTCAAGAATGATCCACTATTTTCTTCTGTCACCCAATATCCACACACTGAGAAATATTTTTCCTGGACTGCCCTATTGCACTGTGTTAAAGGAATCGCCATCCTTTCCTGCAATGTTTAGCTAACTCTTTGACATGCCTAAGATTTTAGACCTTTCTGGGACTAACACCATACTTAGAAATACATTCAGTGCTGAACACCAAAACCCCCTCTATGTTACGTGACACTCATTCTGTAGAACAGCTCTTGCCTTCTATTGCTCCCCATTTCCAAACTACTGGCAAATTCCTGCCACCTCCTAGATACCTGTACTTCCTGTCCATAAAATTGGTGGGGAAGATTTATTGGTATTTTGGAAGCACTGGATTTCCATCCCCTCAAGGTACCAAGGTATCACCACTATACTGCACCCATCACAAAATCACCCTAGCCAACTGTACTTCCTTTCTTCTCTGTTCCAAGCCCTCCCCTTCTGAATCCTTCAGTTCTATACTCAGTTTTCAAGGGTTATTTTTTAAATTCATCTTAGTTTGGTTTCTCTAAAGTCAACATATAAATGATACCTAATCTCATATCTCTCTATCACCTTCTGACATATTTCACTTAGCAAATACCTTCCAATTCCATCCATGTGGCAGCCAAGAATATACAGGCTTTTTTTTTTTGCTCACTTTTGTTTTTAAAAGTTGGCAGGGTGGGCCCTCCCTGGTGGCGCAGCGGGTTAAAGCACAACACTGAGAATCTAAAGCCGCTTCCGCATGGGTTCGATTCCCGCCTGCCCCGGAGGTGACCACATGGCGTGGCAGACCTCTCCTGACCCGCCCGCTGCTCCCCTCAACAGTGTACTTCGTCGATCTGCCTGTTCTGTTTCCCACTCTGTCTCTGGTGAAGCCTCTCGCCGCCCCTGAGCCTCTGGCCTGTACCCCAGTTCTGTATGCACAAATAAATAAATCTTTAAAAAAAAAAAAAAGTTGGGAGGGTGGTCCTCCCTGGCAGCACAGTGGGTTAAAGCACAGCACTAAGAAGCTAAAGCCACTTTAGAATGAGTTCCATTCCCACCCCAGAGGTGACCCACATGGCACAGCAGACATCTCCTGTCTCATCCGCTGCTCCCTTCAGCAGTGTGCTTTGTGAGTCGGCCTGTCTTGCTCCCCACTCTGTCTCTGGTGAATCCTCTCACTGCCCCTGTACCTCTGGCCTATACCCCAGTTATGTATGCATAAATACATGAATCTTAAAAAAAAAGTTGTCAGAGTTAAATATCAAACTTTGTTTCCTAGATATCCAGTTTCCTGGGAAAACCTTATCACTTAGAACTTATTAAAGGTTCTACCCTCTAGGAGTCTCAGTTGCTTAAATCACACTTGAGCTTTGTAAAAGTTATGGCACCCTAGTGATTCAGGGCTCTGACCCCACTCACTCCCTTTCTCTCTGTATGTTCCATGTTGTTCTGGAAGCCAACTGAGTTCTAACCTATAAAGCAACACTCAAAAGAAGTCACATAAACCTTATATGATTGATAATGTTTCTTTTGGTTTTACCAAGAATTTCCTCTAAAACAGAGTTCATTTTCAATACCACTTCTTCTTGCTGATGCCTTTGAAGTTCTGCTTACTGACAGCCAGGGTAATATTAAAAACAAGGCTACAGACGCCTTTTCAAACTGTCCAGTGGCTGCTAGCACAAGTGACATTAAACAATAGCCAAAGTCAACAGTGAACGTTTAGAGATGTTAATTCAGGTTAACATTTTACTTTGAAATTCACATGTATGGCAATAAACCCTGTCTCCAAAGCAAACTCCATGAGGCTCTGTGGTTCCCCAGAAATCTGTCTGCCTATTCCACTTCATTTAGGACAGTGGGAACAAAGCCAAGATATTTCCTCAGCATAAAAAATAATCTCCACTACCTGAATTTATAACTAAAATCCTGACAAAAGGAAAATTGTTTTTGAATAATATTCAACAGGGTTTTTGTTTTTTCTTCTCCAAAGCTTCTCAGTTACCTAAAAGACAAAGGCTTTCCTCATACACATGGATATTTCTTGCTATCTGGATTTAATGTTGGTATATTTGAGATTTAACAAATTCAACATATTCTATACCAGAGATCTTCTAATGGTTACAATGTTCAAACAGATATTGAAATAACCATCATAAAGGTTCCAGCTCCCTCAGACTTATTGATAACAAGGAAGATGCACACAAGCATTGGGATATACGAAGAAGACACTTTCAGTTCACTCTCTGGGTAGCTGCTGCAAACAGAAATCTGCTGCATTCTGAGGCATAACTTCAAGCAGAAGTATGTGACAGAGATTCGGAATCCAGAAAAACTGCACTACCGAGCATAAGTACCTTACGAGGAGAAAGTCATTGTTTCCTTTGGAATCAAAATGGGATACAATCCAGAAATATTTTAAAAAAGACTATCTTCATTAATAAGGAACCTTAATTTAACTCTTGAATATTTCTTCATAGAGTACTGCATACCCAAAACATGGTTAGTCAATGTTTATACATTTGGATAAACACAGTAGATAAAGTAACGGTGTTAAGAATATACTTCTCAGGTTAACTCCAGCTTCATAGGGCAAGAGGAGTGGTTTTACTTTAAAACTATCTAAGAGACAGAGATACTTATTAAGAGCTATACATTATTTCAAGAAACATAGTTTGTTCTCTACTATAGTGGTCAACTTCAACCTAGCTTCCTGGAATCTCAACCCATTTGACCTGACAATAATTTCTAAGTCAACTGAAAATTAACAAGGATCTAAGATTGAATCCCAGCTCCAGCATTAGAAGCTGTGTGAAGTTAGACAAATTTCAAAATTCTGAGTTCTATTTTTACTTTTTGTGAAAAGCTAGGATAACATTTGTAAATCAATTATTAAAATACTTGTATACAGTTGGCTCTCAGTAACAATTAGATGTAATAAAACTTCCAAAATTCAAAATTGAAATCAGAAATAATACAATATTTTATTCTATTAAATTTGAAAAAAAAACCAACAAGATAGCAGTATATCAAAGACAACAGAAGAAAGCAACTCATATACTTGTATGGCAGATTGGGTTAGAACTTTGATATCTAGTATGGTAGCTGCTAGCCACAAACAGTAAATGACTACTTGGAATATTGAGATGCAAGGTAAATGTAAATATACATCATATTTCAACAAATTAGCATTAAAATACAAATGATCTCATCAACAATTTTATACCGATAATCCATTGAAATGAAATGCTTAATTTAAAAATCTTTGCTTCTTACATAAAAAAGCTTTACATTCTCAAAATTTACAAATATTATGAAACTACTTAATTTCTTTATCAGTGAATTAATTGCTCTGAAGTTAAAGTACTATTTGACTTTTTCTCATCTATTTTCTATGAATGGAGCAATTTTACTCGAACCCTGGCCTATTTTCTTGAGTATAATCTACATTTCAAATAAATCAGCTTCTACCAATAACAAAATATAGAAGAAGTTCTTTTTGAATGTATAATGACAATGTATATCTTACAGTTTTTGTAAGAGACTCCTAGCTATTTACACTTCATTCAACTAATGACTTGGAAGATAAAAGTATACAGTCAATATTTTTGTCTCACTCACTTTTTCTATGCTAGATTTATGTACAGAGTAATAAAAATATTGTGTCCCTGCTTTGTTTTCTCTGGCCAATCTTCTTATTTTTTTCTCTTGAGTAACTGATTATTAAGATGCATCTACTTATTCATCATTAATTAACCATGCAAGTACCATTGTAAGTGCTAAAGTAAACAAAATAGTCTCTGTTGTTATGGGAATTGTTAAGTTTTAAAAGGAGGAAAAGTCATGAATTAGTAAATAAACAAATCTATCAAGTGGTAAGTAATTTAAATAGAAAAAATATGTCAAGGTACAAAGCTTGAGAGTGATGGAAGGGTTGACAGTTTACACAGAGTGGTCCAATGAGATAAATTTAAGTAGAATGAAATGATGAGGGAGACTATTAAGATACTCAAAGAAAGACATTCCCATATGAACAGAATGGCAAAGCCACCAAGCCTGGAGTGAACTTTGTATGATTTGGTTTATCAAAAAGCCCCAGATATGGAGAAAAGCAAGAAAGAGAAAGAGTCAAGGAGTTTGTAGGACAAAAGAGCACTTCTGTTTGAATTGAGGAAAACAAAAAAATATTAAGAGTGCTGTGGTGGAAGTGAGACCAGCTATGCCTATTTATAATGCATCAAGCATGACAGCAGTAGTCACATGTTTTAGGTTGTTTAATCCCTGTGGTTCTGATACCTCTATTTTATTGCTGGAGAAATAAAGGATCAAAGAGAATACATTATTTAATCAAGATAACAGCTAATGAGGGCCCTCCCTAGGCACAGCACTGGCAAGCTACACATAGCTGCTTCACAGCAACCAGCTGGGGTTGACCCACATGGCACAGCAGACCACTCCTATCTTGCCACTGCACCCCTCAGCAATGTACATCTGTCGATTTGCCTGTACTGCTCCCATTTTGTCTCTGGTGAATCCTCTCACTGCTCCTGTGGCCTGTTACCCCAGTTCTGTATGCATGCATGCATGCATAAGGAAAGAAAGAAAGAAAGAATCTAATGAATCATAGGGGGAATTTCAATCCTATCTCTATGATTTTTTAAAGATTTATTTGTTTTTGTATACAAGAGATGGGGTGTAAGCCAGAGCTCTGGGATGAGGAGAGGTTCACCAGAGAGAGCGTGGAGAGCAGAAGAAGTGTACTGACTGAAACACACTGCTGAGAGGAGCTGCAACTGAGAAAAGAGATGGATGTTTTGCCATGTGGGTAACCTCCCTGATTCAAGATCAAATTTGTGCTGCAGTGGCTGCAGATAGCTTCATAGTACTGAGCTTACCTTAGACCACCAGCAAAGCTGCCTATCTTTATTATTTAAAAAGCCTAAATTGCCTGAAATTTGATACTTTAAAATATTAGTGAGAAGAAAGTTTTGTTTTGTTTTGTTTTTAATTATGGGAAGTATTCTATTTGTTTAGCAATAACAGATGACTAAGAATTAAGAAAGCCAACAATTGGGTTTTTTTCTATGGTTTATGATCTTTAAAATTAAAGTGTGTATACTCACTGAAACTGATGATTCAGTGTATCAGATCTAATTCTTTAGTAATAGATTCTCTATGTGACTAATTATTTCACCTCACTATGTCTTTGAGTTTATTACAAAATTAAGAAACAAAATAAAAGTGTTTAAGGAATGTGGCTCACACAATGTTTCTCTCTATGAAAGGAAGAAAAATTCAAATACTGACTGGTCTCATAACAATTAGGCAATATTTAGTAGAAATAACTAAGTCATTAGAAGAACAGCCAAAAGAAAACAGGATTTTCACAAAGTCTCATGAATACAATAGGGCTTCAATCCTGCTGGTTTTAGCAGCAACAAGAAATGTTGAAGTGAGATAAAGAAACTTGCTTTTAGCAGCTATCCTATTTGCAGTTATAAACATGAGATAATTCAATTAAATAATTCAGAATCCTGACTACACAAAGTTATAGCTGTGTGCTATGAATGGAAACCATGAAAGAGAATGACTAGATAAAGTAGTTATTTAAGAGCAGTGACGGTCACCATAATAATACAATGGAGGAAAATAGAATTAGCCACAGTTCATATATATATCTTTAAAATATTTTCCACAAATCCTGTTATCCCATTTCCATATAAGCACAAATGGGGAATTATGCCAGAGGCTACTTCAATTAATCTCTCTGACACTACTACACATGACTGGGAGTTTGGTTTTCTATCTTTGTCAGCATCAGCTTGAGTTCCAAGGCCCTAAAAGAAATGACCAGAATAAGAACATTAATAGATGAAGTTGACAGATATATGGTGACACTGAATGCTAAGATGCCTAAAAGATGCTTTTGAGTAATCTCATTTAGAATTATGTATAAATTAATTTCAGCAATAAACCTAAAATTATTCATTGTGTCTGAAAAAACTCAAGTGTACCTAGTCTGATTTTTTCACATAGATCATGACTCAAAAATCAGTCAAATATTGGAATTTAATGGGATTAAAAGTAGTATTAGTAAAATGAAGGAATTTGCTTCTCTATCACTGAACCCTGAGTACAATGAAAATATATAACATGTAAGTCTTTGAATATAATTCAATGTATTATTTATTCAATAAGCATTAATTATCTTCATGAGTGATGCAATTTCACTACAAACAGAATTTATTTTTATGTATTATGTACAATAATCATGCCACTTGTTAAAAAGCAGTGAGTTTGGTATTGCAGAACAATAATAATGGATCACCCCTCTTTTCTCTCCCTTTCTTATTGAACTGTGCAAAGGATAAAAAAGAATACAATTTTCAATTATTTTCAATTCTATCATCATTCTCAGTATGACCTAACCAGTAAAAACTGCAAAATCAGCAATGAATTCAAACCTAGGGATTGTCTTCAGAAAGAGAATGAGCAAAGGAAGAAACACTCTTGAGCTGCATCCAAGAAGCTGTCATTGGACTTGCGGATGAAGTTTGCTTTTGGCTACTGCTAAGCTTAGCAATTGCTACTGCTCCTCTTCTAACTGGTTATCTACTTTCTAAAGACAAGATTTAGAGAATACTGTAAAAAGAACATTTGCTGCAAAAAGGATGGTCATAAACTTCAATTGAAAAAAAATTTATTAGGTGCTCACAATGTGCAAAGCAGGGAGCTCAGGAGAGTATAAACGGTTTTCTGCAATGCACAGGTTCCACACACTCAGTAAATATGAACAAATAGATGGACGTGATGGATGAGGGTTGGTAAGAATTCTTTTTTACTATTTCTTTATGTTTTCAATTTCTGAGTTCATATAGCTCTTACAGAAGATAGAAAAATTTTCAACTATGAACTTACATGACCTAAAATTGCTCATACATTTTTTTTCATATGATGGAAAGTTTCATACCTTTCTGTAATGTTTATTAACACCTTCAGGTCACAGCAATACCATTCAGTTCACTATAGAACTGTAAGACTACACATCTGTTTAGCAAGTTAGAACAGAGCAGTTCCTATGACTAGAAGTCCTTATGCTAACTTTTTAAAGACCCTAAGTCCCATAGAGGGATGTAACTTGCATATTCAACTGTGAAAGATGAGGATGGTACTCTATATAAATCACTATAATCAGTTACTTGTGATGATTAAATAAAGTAACTTTTACTTTCTAATTTTATAATTGAAAGCAAAGCTATTAAGAGGTAAATAATCTACTGAGATATATAGGTGAACAAATCAGGATTCGAGCTCAGGATTTCTCTGAGTTGAAGTCCTAGATAATACTGAGTTCAGTCCTGTGAGACTGCAGCAGTGAAAAAAGAAATCACTGGATAAGGGTACATCTGTCCTGTCTAACTTTGTAGTCCATAAAACTGAGAATTTTGCTTTGTCTTTATCTGCATTTAACTACAAACTAAAGAAAAGGGGGGGGGGCTTTCATGATTAGATTTTTTTTTTTTTTGCAGTAATTCCAACACTGAATCTGTGCACATTCAGGTAGCAATTCTGTCCCTATGAGCTATATAAAATCATGTCTATATGCTCCTTTAGAGAATCTCAAGCAAATGGTTTCCTTCCCAAATTCCATGTCAGAATGGAGTTTGTTTCATGTTTTACACCAAAGAGAGGATCTGTGCCAAGTTTAAATTAAGAACAAAAGTCAAAGTAATGGTGCATCAGTTGTGGGTTTGGCAGTGGCAAGAAAAGATAGCCTCAAAGAAAACTCATACCTTTTATGGAAACCAAATATTGACCACAATTGGCACACAGAAAACTGCATGGACAAACAAAACTGCTGGATAAACAAATCAAAATTACATAGGAAGCTGACACCCATTCTTTACAGTGGAAAACCAAAGATAAAAATGAGTCACAAATTTTATATTCTTGGAAAGGATAAATGTTCACCCAGCTGGTAATGTGTTTTTAAAAAATTTCCCTGAAGATGTCTGATATTTCCAATATTTTCTTTAATAACAAACTAAGAATAACTGCAATGTGTTAATGCTACAGACCAATGAACTATGATCTCAGTTATGAAAGAAAATAAAACTTCATGTGAACAATGCTTTATTCGTATCATGTTATTTAATGATACAAAACTTATTCTCAGATTCACATATTATTTCTAGCTTTAAAAAGGAACAGTATGAGTATATCTGTGTGTCCTCACAGGGATGAATATTGAATTTGAAGTAGGAAAAAAACTCCACTCAAAGATACCGTATTCGAGACTCATCATTTTTTTTAAGTAGAAGAGCTGAAAAGAGTGTAGCATATTAGTCATATTTTTTGTCTGTTTTGTAATATTGTATCTTTTTCTTGATTTTTGCTCTGACCCACACCAAACTTAGCTTCCATATGCATAACAGATTCTAAGGAATTAATAGCATCATTTTGTTTCAAATCTACAATGTATTTGTGAAACTGTGAAAAACAAAACCAGTAGCCCATCTCCTTCAAAATAAGTGACAGGAGAAAAAGAAAATTTTTACAATTAGTCATGAGGCTATAGAAGGGCTGTCCTATCAATGTGGCACTTTCATTTTCAATGCTATGTGAACTCTGGTTTTAAAGACGATAATCCCGTTAGCTTTTGGAAATCTTCAGAGTAGATATATTAACACTTCTTGTGAGGCTTTTTGTTCTGCCTTTTCCAGATTTTGTTTCTACCCAATTTGCAGTAAGATCCAAACTATTTCTGATTTTCTCTTTTTTACTATTATTATTTTTAAGGATTTATTTATTTATGCATACAGAACTGGGGTATAGGCCAGAGGTACAGGGGTGATGAAAGGATTCCCAGAGACAGAGTGGGGAGCAGAACAGGCAGATCAACCAAGTACACTGCTGAGGGGAGCACTGGGAAGGTCAGGAGAGATCTGCTGCGCCATAGGGAACACCTCTGGGGCAGGGATCAAACTCATGCTGAAGTGGCTTTCGCTTCTTAGTGCTGTGCTTTAACCCGCTGCGCCACTAGGGAGGGCACTGATTTCTCTTTTTAATGCTAACAGTGAACAGTATGATCTTATATATACTAACCACAGTATATTACAATTCTCTACTTCCACTTCAGTTTTTTGTTTTGTTTTGTTTTGTTTTGTTTTGTTTTGTTTTGTTTTGTTTTGTTTTGTTTTTTATACATACAGGGGTACAGGCCAGAGGTGCAGGGATGGTGATAGAACTCACCAGAGACAGAGTGAGGAGCAGAACAGGCAGACTGACAAAGTACACTGCTGAGGGTAGTAGAAGGTGGGTCAGGAGAGGTCTGCCATGCCAGGTGGTCACTTCCAGGGCGGGGATCGAACTCATGCTGAAGTGGCCTTAGCTTTTCAGTGCTATGCTTTAACCCACTGCGCTACCAGGGAGGGCCCCCACTTCAGTTTTTAAATGCAACCAAAGGTACACACAACATGCATCCAAGGCCCAAAAAGCTGGTCAAGAAAAAGACCCAGTCACATCCTATCTCAAGACTTACACAAGGCTGTCTTTATTTTTACCTTTTTAAAATTATCATTGCTATTAAAATAGCAAGGACAAATAATGTTATTTCTTTTAAATCTTTACTAAATTCAAGAATGCCTCTTATTATATTTATCTGGCAGCAACTTCCCACAATTTCCCAGGAGATTCAAGTGCACTTCATGCTTTTACTTGAAACAAAATCATTCTAGCATGTGTTCCATTGGCAATAAAAAATATTTCTTGAAAACTAGTCTGCCTCGTTTGAACCCATTTATATCAAGTACTTTCTTAAAACATGGTCCACAGATGACAACATCACCCTTTGATTATAGCCCAAATATCATTTATCTTGTGCCTAAAGTTTGTAGTTTAGCAGCCACTTCAAACAACTTACTCATATAAACCTTATTGTCATATAAATCCAGCGTAACCTTTTTAAGAATGCATAATTTGCTATTAAAATATGTCTCCATTATCATAAAATTATCCAAATTATTTCTTTAAATAAATATACACATTTAAATTTAATCCCACAGTTTGATATAATAGCTTGGTTCAACTACTAACTTTGTTCAACATTGAATTTCACTTCCATCATATCAATGTTCTCTCCCATATTTCCATCACTGCAAAAGCTGATTATATATCTTTTATGAATTCATCTATATTTTAAATATTAAAATAAATATTTTAATGTCAAATCAGGTCTGACCTTCAGAGTATGACCCCCAGATATTCCTTAACACAACAGAACTATTAGAAATGGAACATTATTTTTCCATTTTCAAACATACACCCTTTTCTGTTCATCTGATGCTCATTAGCAGAGTCTGGGTAGAATTTCTATTTAGAAATGTAACTCATATCAAGCTTCCTCTACCATGACTTTTATCATTAAAGATCAACATCAATTTTCAATGATTCTTGGTTAGAGAGTGGTAGGAGAAACTTTCCCATTGTATTTTGTGTCATAGAGAGTTAACTATCATCGATATGGGATAGTTTCTAGCTGAGATTTAATATCACATTTATCTTATTTAAAAGATCAACCTGAATCTTACCCATGAGTTTGCAAGTACGAGATGCAATTTTTTTTCAATCTAGAACAACAGAAACCTTGGAATTGACAATGAGTAAAGCATATCACAATGAATTGTGTGCACTGATGGTGGCAATCAGATTGCTCAGACAGCTATATTGAGACACAGCCATGACAGCGAGTGACAGATGCTATCATTTTCGTCTAGAATCAGAGACTATGTTTTTATTGTAACATTGCCAGTGGGAAGTGATAGCACGTGTCCATTCCAACACACTGTTTTATGATATCAAAATGAAACAAGCTTTTCATACTGTAATTTTAAGAATTACATGCTAATACATTTTTCATGCTAATCTTTAAATACAGTTTAACGATTTTAAATAATTGTTTTAACTTGGCAAACATAAATAGAATTTATTTACCAGTCTTTATCTGTCTAGGTTGAAACTTCACAAGACTTAATAATCAGATTAATAATTCATACCTGCACTCATATTTTATAATATCTTTTATCTTTTACAAAGATAAAAGTCTACATTAAATATAGCAAGAAACCACTCTCAACACATCAAATACCTTGGGAGATCATTATCATACATTCAAAATGAAACTGAGTCTGGAAACTGCCCATTCAATTTTTAGACTTACTGACTTAAAACTATTCAGAATATATGCTATTTACCAGAACTAAGTAGTAGAAATGTAATCTTGAAAAAATAACTATTTTTTTCATCTTTACAAAGAAAAATAATAGATGAAATGTTGTATAAGAGTAGAGAGTTTCCCAGTCAGCTACTGTTTCAAACCTCCATCGAAAAGTAGAAATCTTTCTGCTAAATATACAATGTACTCAAAATCATTATTTTATTAGCAGTAACTCACTGTGCAACTATTTCTTATTTTTATAATTATCCCTCCCATTACTCCAATTTCCATCTTCTTCCTAAAAAAGATCAGCACTTCTTGGAAAGCAGGTTATTTCTAAAATATATACAAATTTCATACAGGAGCTAAAAGAGCACTGGGTAGGGTAAGTATGCTGCACATGCCTAATAGGAAGTCTAACATCACAAGATGTGTATCACTTTATAGTAAGACTCTTGACTTAGGATAGGGATTCACACTACTATTTTTTGAGCAACCACTTATGATTTTCCAGTAAATGTATATATACATATATATGTTTTCTAAAGCTAATTTTGTGCTATAATGACAGATGTCAGTAGTTGTGATGAATGAGGCCCATAAAATCAAAAGTATATTCCACCTAGCCCTGTAAGAAAACATTTGCCGATACCTGATATGGGTAAAATACAATATTAGTGCAATAGATTTTCTTTTGACTATTTTATTGTAACCATCAGTTTGCCAATTGGACAAGTGGTTACCATTCTTTACTAATGAATCCTAGGATGTGTTCCTATATTTTGACCTCAAATTTTTGGCCAGTCTTGTGGGTTTATATGAATTTTTAGTCTAAGTTTTCAGTCAGAAGTTCCTGAGCCCTAGTCTATTTTCCCATATAAATCCTTGTTCTCCAATCCACTCAAGAGTTCACTGTTGTCCCATTTATTTTTGTAATTTATTTTTCTTTGTTCCCCTCTGTCAAGAACTATGCAAAAGGTTACAAAGCCATCTTGATTGATTCAGTATACACATGTAACCCCACTGAGACCTCACTATTGCTCAGTAAGCCTTTGATTCAGTCCTAATTGACTCCTAATTAACTTATTGCATTCTTCTCCACAGCTGACCCCAAACTTTGCTATCAGTCTTCCTCTCTCCCTTAATGCTCCCAACTCATTCACAGTGTATTTCCTGAGCAAATGATCTACTTTCTTAGTTTACAGAGAAGATTTTAGCCATTGGTGATGATATAAGATAATCTTTCTCTCCACCTGAAGATATGATTGGTTTTATCTGTATTCATGCTTTTTTTACTCAGCTATATTTTGCATGCCAAAACATTTTAATCTTTGTTTCTGTATTATCCTCAACCTTCTACAAGATTTGTTCCATAAAGTGTCCTTCCATTCTTTGTCACTGTGTTTTTTCTCACTCATCAAGCTGACTCAAATATTCTTATTTGCACAAGAACCAGCAAATTGCACCTGCCGAAGCAGCTTGAACTTTACTGAGATATTAAAATAACAAGAGACAGTCTCGTTTGCATGCGGTATGATGAAATATTTAAGCTAATAAAATGGTTGTAATTATTTATTCATTTCACAAAATCTAATGACATTAAATCAGTCAAATTACTGACATACCAGGTTTTAACCAAAAGACAACATCCCAGTCCTAGATTACTAATTATTTTTAAAATCAAGTTATAAGATTTCCTCATCACATTTATTTAGCATCTCATTATTCAAAATGAAATGCAGACATATGATTATTCATCCTATGATATTCAAATCATTCCTTGAAAGTTGGACCTATCTAGAATCAATGGATACTATTCTGATCTATTTTAGAAACACAGCACTCTCTTATATTATCTTCAAAAACAATCTCCACCATGAATTCTGATTTAGGTATATTAAAAAACTTCAAATAATATGCTCCTATTGTCAGTTTTCAAACATACACTCCCTCAACATTTTATTAATATATCCTTCAAATGCTGGGAAAATTCACAATGCAATTGAAATCTAACTATACAAATGATCCAGACTCTGAAAGCAGCTTAAAATTAGATTGAGGGGGATAAAAATCCATATCTTATATATGTGTCCACTCATTAAACAAAGAGTTGTTTACCTTGCAAGAAGTTCACAAAACAGAGGGAATAGAAATTATGACCAAACTAAACACAAGCAATGAAATTTATATAATATTGAAACCTCACAAAAAAACAAAGTCCAGGATCAGATGACCTCATAAATGAATTTTACCAAAACTATAAATATGAAATAATAACAGTATGGAACAAAATCTTTGAAAAAACATGAGAAAGAAAGAATTCTTCCAGACACATTTTATAAAGCCAACAACATACTAATAACAAAACAAAACAGATTATTTTGCTACATTGAAAGTTGGATGCATCTGGCATTGGTGGATCTTATTCAGTTCTGTTTTAGAAACAGCAATTTTAAAAATTATCTTTTTTTAATACCTGGAAGCAAAGATGGGCAAAACACTACATTACATACACTTCAGTAACATCTTTGAAGATACAGCACCTAATGCAACGATAGTGAAGGCAAGGATAAAAAGATGGACTACATCAAGTTAAAGAGCTTCTGTTAAAGAGCAAAAGAAACATTACAAAAAACAAACAGACATTCAACTGATTGGGAAAAATTTCCTCACACAAAACTAGAAATAAAGGATTGATCACAAAGATACACAAAGATATAATAAAATTCAACAAAAAGAAAGCAAACAACAGCATCAAAAAATGGGTAGAAGAGCTAAAAAGACTTCTCCAAACAGGAAATGCAGATGGCCAACAAGCAGATAAAAAAAATGTTCAACATCACTTGTAATAAGGGAGATGCAAATTAAAACCACAGTGAGATACCACCTCACACCAGTGAGGATGGCACATTCTAAATAACTAGCAACAACAAATGTTGGCAAGGATGTGGAGAAAAAGGAACTCTCCTGCACTGTTGGTGGGAATGCAAACTAGTACAACCACTATGGAAAACTTCTTGGAGGTACCTCAAACTACTAAAAATGGAGCTTCCATATGACCCAGCAATTCCACTTATTATAAAAATAAGCACAAAGGTTATCATTATTTATTGATGAATGAATGGTAACAATGAAAGAAAACCACTATGTATATAAAGGTAAGAAAAGGTCATTATGTTCTTTAAAAGGTGATTAAAATTAAAAAGGAGTCTACAGCCAGATTTTTTTTATATTTTCTCTTTTAAAAGTGTCAATTAATGCTAAAAGGCATGACATTAATAAAAATAGTAATCAATGGGAGATGAAGGGAATTAATTTGTGATCACAGTAATCTATAAAAGTAAAGTTATAAAAATACTCAATTTTAAAAGGACAATAAATGACCAACTAAAAATTTTATATTTAATCTCATTTTTCTCTGATATAAAGATTAGGAAAAGGCATTTTCAAAAATTCAAATAATGTATCAAATATTTGAACATGCAGTCCAGGTGATTTACAAATACAATTTAACAAAAGCAAAAACTACCAGTGAAAATTAAACCAAAGTTAAATAAAATTTGTCTATTTGTAGTAAATACTAGGGGAAAAAACCTGTAAGCAATACAGAAAATATTAAGTATATATGTATAAAATCCACATATAAAATGCAAAAATTAATAACTTGAAATAGCACCAAGGTTATACATATATGTGTATACATATGTGTATGTGTGTGTACATACGTATGTATATACATACATACATACATACAAAAATACATATGACTGGAAAATAATGGGCAAATTGATGTGGGTGAGTAAAAAGCAATTGTTAAGTATATCGTATTTTATAAAGATTCTGTTTTTATTTCTCTCCTGCCTTTTTTTCTTACTTTCTGCCAATTAGATTTTTTGTTGTTTTTATTTTAAAAAGTCAACACATTATTTCCAGTTCTGTATATCCAGTGAGAAAGGACATTTTAGGAAATTCATACCCATAAACGTCTTAAAATATTGATCTCTTTTAATCTGATAACATACAATCTACCTGGCAAACTTCCACATGCTTCATTATACGTGAAAGGCAAAGAGCTAGAATTTCCTCCAAAGTATTCTAATCCTTTTCCTTCAACCAAGCAGGAATCCCCAGTTATGTGCTGCCACACCCATGACATGGAGTCATCTTGTTTCTGCTGAAGTAGTCACCATATTTGGGACTTCGCTCTTTTCAGAACAAAAATGAACTAGTTCCCTTCTACGGGCCATTTAGTCTTCTTCCACCATTATTCACCCTTTGCTCTCCTGCTTTCTTGAAGCCTTTTGGCAAGGTAATCACAGGAGCTTACCATCATTGGATACCATGAAAGATTTCTGATTATCCCATTTATCTTCTTAGAAAACACCCCAGCCCCAATGGATTCAATATGTCTTAACCTGACAAGAGAACTTATCAATATAGTGTCACAGGTGAAATATTTTGGATAAAAGTACAACTTAATTAATGTATGAGGAATCCAAATTGCATTATCTTTTGCAAATTGTACTAATTAAAATACTATTTCAAAATTTATTTTGAGTACATAATAGGATACCTACTCTCCTGCTCACACACACAAGATACTTTTTCCTATGAATTATCCCCACCTTCAACCAATAAGTATGACTGAGATTTCTTTAATGATCCTTTATCTGTTATATACCATCGAATTCTCAACATAGCCATTTCCATAATCTTTAAGGCAGTTTGATTCTGTGTACCATTTTTCCACATATCAGGAATGCCATAATAAAAAGGAAATTGTCTCTACATATTTAATGAAAGATATTTAAGCTATAAACTGGGTGCTACAGTATTAGTTTTCTCAAGTCTACATAGGTATAATATTCATAATGCAAAAGTTTTGTAAGAGAAGCCATGAAAAATTTTCCAAATACAGAAACTGAGAAACAATTAGTAGGCAAAAAACGGTAGTTATAAGTTCCCAATCCAAGAAAAGAGAAGAAAATGGAATATTTTTCCTTGTTGTATGTTATTAATTTATAATATGGTTGCTATCAACTTAATTAGAGAACCTAAGCTTGCAAGTTTTTTAAGACACAATGACATTATTCTAATTCATATAAATGATGGCTTATTAAACAAATTTCACACCTTGTATTAAAATTTGAATTAAATAATTTAACTTAAAATAAAAAATCAACTACATAAATCATTATAAAACACAAAGATATTTGTCTTTTAGATTTAAATGTTTAAAGTTCCAGAAAACCACTCTGCTTATAAGACAATTATACATGTGGATTTGAATTTCCATCATTGGATATTATTCCAATTTATTATTACTGTAATTTTCTGGGATTTGAAAGGTTGAGTAGAACAGTTGAGGTTAAAAGAAATTCTGTTTACTTCTCACAAACATTTTCATATTTGCTGCAGAAGGAATAGTTATGCTTTGGGTTTAACTGTGTTAAAGATACAGTTTTCACAACTTGTCAGGAATAAACAAAGGTACCTATTTTTCCACAAATGTGTCTTCTTTTGATCTAGTACTTTGACCATCTAGCACTTTAATGGTCAGTGATTAGTCAATCGAGAAATGTTGATTGTGTTTGTATTAAATGTGGCATCATATTAAATGTTGGATAAACACATGAAAAACAAAACATATAAACACTTACTCTGCATAAAGAAAGATAGTAGAGATGTGGGAAACACAGAGAACAAGTTATATACCCCAGAAATATTTAGAGGCTTTTAAAGAGAATACATAAAAATAATTGTTAATATTTATATACTATCTGAGATGTGTCAAACACTATCGTTACTTACTTTAACTCTCACAAAAATCTTATGAAATAGGTACTTTTTATCCAGATCTAACTAATGAAGGAACTGAGATACAGAAACCAAATATTTGCCTCAAATCACACAGCTAGTTAGCACTGCCTCCAGGATTTGAATCTAATCCAGTTCCAGAACCCACAATGCTACCAATTCTGCTGTCCTAACTCTCCGCCTTTTCTTCAAGTAATTTATTGAGGTATTATTTACATCTAGGAATATATAAATCCTAATCTGGCTGTGGGGGAAGAATACACTCTTGACATTCTTGTCACCTGCTTTAGAATGCTAGTGTGTATCTATCATGTATGCAATACTTTCCCCCCTTTTCGCTATGCTAACCAAGGAACATATATTTTACTGTCAGTTATCTCAACTCTTAAATCCATGTGGCATTTTCCCTGTCTTGCCACTCCTGGCCTTCTCTTATTCCTTCTCTTTTTCAACAATGATGGACACGAATTGGATATTTAAAGTTTATTGGAAATCATCTTCCCTCCCTCACTGAGCTGAAATTAACCTAGTAATAGTCTAAATTACCTCTCAGCTTTATATGTGAAAATGGTACAGCATACTTTTAAGTATTAAATGCAAAAACAGTAAGATCTCTAAAATCTTGTATGAATTTTGTGATGTTGTAATTGGTTATTGATAACTGTCGTCATTAAATTATCTCTGCAGAAGATAAAATAACTAGCATGTGAATAGCAAAAATATATATATATATATATAAATCCTAGATACAGAGCTTGATAAATTTTGGCAAATGTAATTCCTATGTAACCACCACCAAATCATTATGTTTATGCCTCTGTGTGTGTGCACATTTTGATGTACATACTTTGACATTTTGGGGTCTAAATCCCATTAATTATACTTAGTCAAATTACTTAAAAAAACTAATGTATTTTATAAAAAGGAAATGTGTAGTTTAAAAAATGGTAATATTAACTACCATTTCTGAGCACTTGCAAAGTGTCACCACTTTACTAGATTCTTTATTATCTGATGTCTTCTATAACCCTCTTAACTCCCTCACAAGGAAGATGCTGTAATTTTTCTCACTGTAAAATTTAGGAAGTGAAGTGTTGAGAAATTAAAGAAAAACCATCAAGAATTGATTTTTACTCTACTAACTGAATAACTTAATAATTAAAGGTAAGAGAGATTTGTAAAGGTAAAGAGAGATTTGTAAAACCCAAACATGAATTTCCTATGACCAGTTTATTCTTGATTTGCCACCTAGAAACCAACTAAGCCTCGATTAGACTGTAGATTATTAGGGGCACTGCGTAAAGCAAACAAGAAGAAGCTAAAGTCAAAGCAAATAAATATCTATGGAACTGAGGAGGAAAAGTTTAAGACAGATGATATCACTGGAGGATGCCCAGTGAAGGATGGTGTGAGATATAAAAAAGGAGTTAAAAAAGTCAAAAACTGCAGAATTTAGCACTGTTGCCATAAAGGATCTAGAGAAAAAAGGCAAGCATATTTGAATTTTCTAGAATATAGTTAGATTCAGTCACCAAGTAAATATGAAATACTAGAAACACCTCCCTAGAAAAAACAGAAACAGTTAAATTTTACATGGGAGAGTGTAGACTAACTGTTGAAGAACCCAAAGAATGACTGAATCCTCCCCAGAAGTTACAAAAATAAAGGTTATTCATTTCTGACAGCTGATAATATTCTATAGTTGAACCTGGCATTTGTAGATTTCATTTTCAAGTGTGATTTGTTCCTCTGACTTTTATTTTCCTAGGTGGAATGAGCATCATTCTTCCCTTCTTACTTTCCTTTAATTAGTGGCTCTTAATCCTGGGTATACATCAGAAATCTCTTGAAGAATTTTTAAGTAGTGTCAATGCCCACATCCTCTGCGAGAGGGAGGACTATAAAAGAAGGCCCTAGGAGCTTTATCAAAGCATACAGGCCTCTCTTGCCATATTGGGAGGCAGAGGGCAGTATTTGAGTATAGTTTGCAAATGATTCCTCCTGGATTCTAACAATACTATCCTCCTCTTTAAAGAACATTGCTCTCTCCACTCCTTGAGTGATCTCAATCTCTCCTAAGATCTCAAATACATTTGCATACTAATGACTCCTAAATCTTTTATCTCCAGTCTAGATCTCTGTCTCATTACAAATCAACATACACATATGACTACTATAAATTTTCATCTGTATGACCAAAAAGATAAAAAAAAAAGCACCCTCTACTTCTTTAACCAAAAGAATAGTTTTACCACACACAAAACCATACTATTTTTTTTCTTGATTTCTTTATATACTCCAAGAGTATACCTCACATTCTCTTTTTTAAGATAGTAAGACATTGGTGACCTCCAATGAAGCATAGTTTCTACTATTTTTGACATGCAGATAGTATATTTATCTCCCTCTGGAAGGATTACATGGACAGAAGAGGTGTTTGATATTACACAGAAAAGAGAAAATACAAACTGCTTTCATGGGTCCACTGAATCCCAGATCCCTGTCATCTATCAATTGGAATCATCCATATTAGTTACTACCAGTAAAACCAGCAGAAGAAGCACCCAGGTACACCCAAACTAGAACCCAACATTGTGAGCAAATAAAATAAATAAAATGGGTTTTATTTGAAGCAGTAAGTTCTGGGGTGTTTGTAATGTGGCAATGAAAGAAACCTTGGGCTCTGATTAAGTATTTTCATATCTACTCTTCATATAAATGTGTGTATGTGTTTATCTTCACTAGGACAAAGTTGCTTCAAGAGAACCTGACTGAATTATTTGGTAAGAACAAATAAGGTGATTTTCTTAAAAAAGAAATATGTCTAGCTTATATCCCATGAAAGATGTTTACTTGAATATATCATAGATTATAACAGTGAGCAACAATACAGATCATTTTCTGATTTTCTTTGCAAGGGATAATAAAACTACTTTGCAAAAAGACATAAATCAGCTAAATCACTAATTAAGGAAGCATGGGAGTGTAGACATAGAAGGGTCCAGGTATATTATTAAAACTATTAAAGGTGGTGTTAAAAATGTTCTACTGTTATTTTCATAATTTTTTAAAGATTTTGTTTTATTTTTAAGTGTAAGTGGTAGTATGTACTCGAGTACAGCATGCAGCTCTTCCCTTATTTTATGAGAGGAAGTGTTTACTATACAGTCAAATGGTGGGCATTTCAAAGATGTACCATAAAACTCAAACTTTAGCCTAAAATTCCAGGTAAAAAAAATCAAAAGATGAAAAAAAAATCAAAATCATACTTTTTTCTAATTATAGTGACATGTTATCTAGTAGTACAAAAAACTGAAGGAATATTTAAAATTTTAAAGAAGAAAACTAATCACCCCAAACACTAAAGAATATTTATAATCAAGCTATGAAAATAACAGAATCCTGCCAAGGGCCACTGTTTGCAGGAGTTTTACATGTTTCCCCTTTTACTTTCCAGCATTCAACTTCAGCTAACCATTGCTAAACTCCTATTATGAACAGGAACCTGCACTCTTTATTTTAATTATTTCATCAATAATATTCTTTACTCATGCTCATGTGTACTGGAATTTAAGTACTAGTTATGAATAATTAAAATAAATGTTTATATTAAAATATAAACATAGGCTAGCATTTTATTACTGAAATATCATAAACAAGTGACCATTATACTCACTTTCATAATGCATTTTGTGACACTTCAAAAGACCTTGTGAAATAGTGCATGATGTCCCTTTCACTCTTTAAAATATCTTCATCCTGAAGTGTCTAAATGACATTTACAATTACATAAATAATGTCATTTGCTGACAACTTCAGGGAAAGCTTACACCATCCAAGTGTATATATAAAATGGACTGACTAGGATGTACAGATCAGTTTGCATATTAGCCTTTTCTGAAAAGTGATTACATTTCATCTTGTCCTTGGTAATATGAGTTATATCTGACTCTTCTTGTAAAACATCAAGGCTATCAGGAAAAAGGAAAACAAACAAAAACAACAAAATTTTAAAGACAAATGAAGGAAGTAACCTTGCTGCTGCCCTTTAGAAGCAATTCTGTTGTTTTTGCTTCTTAATGTTTCCTTTTACTTAAAGGACCCGGTCAAAGCTGACACGCTAGGCAGTTCTAACTAGCAGAAAATAGTTTTAATAGTAATTTGCTGGAGGCAATGGCTTTGGGTTGTGCAGTGTCCCTGGAACTGGCAGTTTAAAATCCCAGATAGGCTGACTCGTCCCTTCCACATTTGGAAGTTAAAGGAACATCTTACAATTTACTGTGTATAGATCTTTGAGGCCAGGTTGTAGATCATCTGCTCAGGCTACAAAACTATATCCAAATACGCAAATCTAAAACCTCAACCTTAGTTGTTTTCACTCTAGTTTCTATAGTGTCATTAACCAATGCTTCAAAATGCAGTTTCATTCTATGCCAGTAATCACTCATTTATAGATTTAGCTATCAGCAAGATTTTCCTTTAAGAAAAAGGCCATGATACACACAGAATCTGCAGAATCAGGATAAATGAACATGACCTGTGTCTTAAAGAGTCTTTATGAAAATAAAAAGGTATGCAAATGAAAAAAATCCACAAATAAAACAGTAATTCAGAGAAAAGAAAAACGAGTGCCTCATAAAAGACAAGTACCAAGTTGTTACATGGACAGAAATATCTCTAACATTAACCAAGTGACAAGGCCCCTCTGAATGTTCCCTTGCACTGAAATATCTTATCCTTCACCCTCACCACTGCCAATTCCTTTTAATCTCAGAACTTAAAATTAATTTTTCTTTTCTGATTTCTTTCTCTTGAGTTTCTCCCTTCTTAAGAAAAAACATTTTGACCCTGTTTTATTCCTTGTAGTATCTACTAGCTTCTAGTGTCTAGTCTGCATACATTATATTTACTTCCTCACATGTCAATTAGTCATATAATGAAAACAAGCTCTTAACCCATCTTCTTCAAATAATCTAACTAAAGCAAGTTAACAGGTGACTTCTTAGTCGCCAAATGGTTTAATGGCCGTTTAGTTAAAGTTGATTGCCCTTTCTTTGAAATTCACTCATACTTGTCTTAGCTTTCATGACACATGATTCTTGGTTTTCCCTAGAATTCAGCCCTTCTTCAGTCTCTTCTATGGCTTTTGTTTCTAGCTACCTTTGAAATGTGACTTATCCCACAGATTATAATCACAATCCTCTTCGCTATTTAGTTTGCATTTTTCAAGTCATCACAGATAATATTCTGGAATTTTGCTATAATGTTCCTGAGCTAATCACAGGCATATCCTATTTATACTGATAAAACCTGGCCAGAAAATTGCAGACAACATACATTCATCCTCCTCTTACCCAGACCTCACCCCCCCTATCTACCTCTATCTTTATCTCTGTATTTCTCCCTTTCAACTACATAGACACTGCATATATCAACCTAGAAATTTCCCAGGACACAATAAGTTGGTATTTCTCAAATTGAACAAAAATTTACCATGTCTCCAAAATGTTCTTCATACTTGTTTTATTATGTGAGTGAATTGGGCTTCATTTACCTAGTTTCCCAAACAGATAACAAGGGAGTCATAC
>NW_004567105.1:26568705-26621653 GCF_000260355.1 Condylura cristata
AAACACTCTCTGCTCTTTGAAACCAGATTCCCTGCACACTTTCCTGTACTTTATCTGCAAGGTAATTATAATTGATGTAGGATGACTAAACTCAAACTAGAGTCAGGCCACTTAGATTCAATTATCTGCTCCTACCTTCACTAGGTTGGTAATCTTCTGTCAAATTCCATGTGCTTCCTTTTTTCTTATATGTAAAATGAAGATGAAAACAACATTCACCTCATAGAGCTATGATGAAGATTAAATGAGACAATCCATATGAGAAAATAAAAATAGGGCCAGCCAGTGATAACTTAACAGTAAGTATTAGGAATAATTATCAAACCTACTTGTAATAAATATCTACAGGAAACAATGATTTCTATCCATTTGGGGACTATTACACAAAAACAGCCAAGCAATTTAGCTGTAATACCAAGCAAGGTCCCAAAGGTAGGTATCACTCACCCATAAAGACAGCTTCAGAAGAAGTGAGAAGAGCCTCTTTTAAATTTCCCTCTGGATAGGAGTGCTCTATGAGTCATATTCTTCTCAAGTTCAATTAATGCTCAACTCTCTTAACCCCCTTCATCTGTTCTTCATTCCACTTCAACAACCCAACACCAGAGTCTTTCTCTGGAAATTCTCATCAACACATACAGACTCCCTTTATAACTCAAAATAGGCTGTATATATAGACAGCAAAATAGGCTGTAAAATTTTGAAGAAGGGAGGGTGATGGGACAGCAAAATAGGCTGTAAAATTTTGAAGAAGGGAGAGTGATGGGAAAAGGCACCAGGAATCCTGGCTCAAGGAGAACATTGTAAGTTTTAAGTGACTCCAATCCTCTTCAATCCTCCAATGCAAACTGTACTATTTGGAAGATCTAATTTGTGGAATTTAATTTCTTTGCTGCCTAGTTTTCAAAATACTCCTCTCCACTGATTCATTCTTTGTTTCCTACAAATAGACTTATACGTCTTCCATATTAAAATAGTATTTCCTTTAATGATAAAGCAATTATTCCTTATTTCTCCTTCATATGCTTAATTCTATTTAGTTGTTACACTTGCTATAATTTCCACTTCCTCAATCTTTCATTTTTTCTCTTATGGAAAAAAAAAATCATCATACCAACCAAGTCAATGGATACTGTCAATATGAAACGTCAGTAATTTAGGGCACTTTTTTTATATCAATTTTATTTTTTCACATATATTTAATCTGTTTCACTGAACTCCAGACTACAGGATTCCATTTTAGACTCTAATATCCCCACCTCTTCAAACAATACAAGCATGTAATAGTAATCAACCAAATTTCATCGAATATATTATGTAGGAGACTAGAATTCATTGCTCACTCTTTTCTATTTTCTTTCCTATATGATTGTGTTCTATTATAGATGTATCTAAAAGCATTCCTCACTTTCAATATGAACACTTACATTATTATTTTAACTTCTGTTATCAAATTATAATTTGTAGTATTTTTTAGTTAATTACATTTTCATTTTTAAGTGTCATTCAATTTTTTTCATGCATTTCTAAATTTTGCTTCTGAGTTCATCAATTATTATAATCATTAAGCTTTTCTTTTTCTCACTGTATTGCATTTTTTAATCTTCGGCAATTTACTTCCTGATATTTCCTTAAAAACAATAATTCAAAAGGACACCTACACCCATATGTTTATTGCTGTTCTGTTTACAATAGGGAAGATGTGGAATCAACCCAAATGCACACAAATAGATGACTGGATCAAGAAGATATGGTGTACAGAGATATACCCATACACACAATGGAATATAACTCAGCAATCAAGAAGGATAAACTCATGCCATTGCAGCAATATAGATGGAACTGGAAAAGATCATACTTAGTGAAGTAAGCCAGAAAGAAAAAGAAAAATACTGCTATATAGTTTCACCCACAGCAGGAGTTAAGAGAGCAGAAAAAATTATATATAAATTATATAAATTTGTACATATATGTGTACATATTTGTACATATATATATATACTATGTATCTATATAGTAATTATAAGAAAGTAAAAAAGAACGTCAATGAACAATCAACTATAAATCAGAAACATTCTATGAGGGAGGAGAGGGGAACAAGATCAAAACTGATGGGAAGAGCATATGAGACCATGGTGGTAACACATGGGTGAAGTGGAGGTGGGAAGCCCACGGAGATTACAAATGAGATAAAAAAAAAAAGCACAAAAATGAATAATGAGAATATACATATATATAAAATTAAAATGTCATTATATATATATATGCATATATATAAAGTTAACCCAATGAAAAAGTAGAAGAGCGAGACAATTCTCCAAAGAAGACAAAAAGATGGCCAACAGAAACATGAAAAATTGCTCATTATGGCTTATTGTCAGGAAGTCAAAATCACAAAGTGATAGACTGTACACCCAAACCAAAAAAATAGAATTTACAAGTGATGGTAAGAACTTGGGGATAAAGGAAGTCTTGTACACTGGGAATGTAGACTAGTGCAGACCTATAGAAGTTATGGAAACAACCTAATACAAATATAATGATATAAGTCAACTTATCAGAAAAAAATTGGTTAAAAAATAAAGCAATGGCTTAAGAAAATACAAACTATAGCTATAATATAAAAATTCATACATTCTAATCTCTGGAACCTTATGAACATGTTATATTATATAGGAAGAGGGAATTAAGGTTGCTCAACCAGGAAATTATCCTGGACTATTTGGCTGGATTCAATGTAATCACAAGGGTCCTTTCAATACTGATGAAGTAGAAGCTAGCATCAGAAGTAGAAGTCAGACATTCTATGAAAAGAGAATGGAAACACCAGTCAAGGAATGTGGGCAGACTCTACTGGTAGAAAATCTCACAGGAAACTTTAGAACTAATGGAGGCATGCATTTTTTTTTTAAGATTTATTTATTTATTCATATAGAACTGGGGTACAAGCCAGAGATGCAGAGGGTGAGAGGATTCACCCGAGACAGAGCGGGGAGCAGAACAGGCAGATCGACGAAGTACACTGCTGAGGGGAGCAGCGGGCGGGTCAGGAGAGGTCTGCCATGCCATGTGGTCACCTCCGGGGCAGGCGAGAATCGAACTCATGCCGAAGTGGCTTAAGATTCTTAGTGCTGTGCTTTAACCCGCCGCACCACCAGGGAGGGCCAGGCATGCATTCTTAATTTCAGCCCCGTGGCACCCATTTAGGACTGCTAGTCTCCAAAAATATTTGATAAAATATTTTGAGGTTTCAAACCATGAGATTGCCATTATTTGTTATAGCAGCAATAGGAAAGTATCATCATAGGATGTATAAGTATAGTAAAACTTATGTTACTGTCTTATGCCTTTCCAATTTTTGTATGTTTTTGTAGTAAGTTCTCAGAAACTGCTCCTTTCTATACCATCAACCGTACTTTTTTAGCAGTACAGTTCACAGCTTATGCTTTTTGTCTGCTTTTCAAATTTTGTATGGTTTTGCTACAAATTTCGTGAAAGTTCTACTTTCTCTGGTATTTTACCAGCATAGTTTACAGTATTGTGCTTTTATCTTTTTATTTATGCACCCAGAACTGGGTACAAGCCAGAGGTACAGGGGTGGTGAGAGACAAAGCAGGGAGCAGAGCAGGCAGATTAATGAAGTACACTGCTGAGAGGAGCAGCAGGAAAGTCAGGAGAGGTCTGCTGTGCCATGTGTGTCACCTCTGAGGCCAGGGATCAAACTCTCATTGAAGCAGCTGCAGCAAGCTTGCAGTGCTGCATCCTAACACATTACGCCACCAGGGAGGGCCATATTGTGTTTTTATCCCATTTGGGGGCACACTGGTTTACAACACTGTCTATGATTTAGAGGTATATAGGACAACACACTTCAGGTATATGTTCTCATACCTGACAAGAAGTCACCAAAAGTCATCAACCAAAGGCCTATGTCCCCTTCTCACTATGTGTTCCCCCTCTGTCTTCCCCTCTGGTGCCTCAATTCTACAAGATTTTTAGGCTTTATTATTGGTTTGGACTTACATTACCCTTTGTTTTGTTTTTTTATATTCCACTTGTAAATGACATCATCTGGTATTTGCCTTCCTCCTCTGACTGATTTCTCTAAGCACAATCCCCTCCAGTTCCATATATGTGATAAAGAGGCAAGAGTTCAACGTTTTTATGTACCCTAAGTAATGCTCTGCATTCTATTTGGTGTATATTATATGTCCTCGTAATCCATGCATCCTTATTTGGGCACATAGGTTATTTCTATACCTTCACTATTGTAAATGTTGCTGCAATAAACATATGTGTCCCTTTGAATTAAAGTATTTGAATTTTTTGAGTAGATACATTGGAGCAGAGTTACTGCATCATATGGTTGAATTATTTGTAATGGTTTGGGAAACCTACATACTGTTCTGGAGGATGCAGGCTAGTTTATGTCCCTACCAACAATGAATGAGAGCTCCTTTTTTCCTTGCCAGCACTTCTTGTTTCTGATATTTTTCCATTCTTACACCTATGAAGTGATATCTCATTGTGGTTTTTATTTGCATTTCTGAAGGGAAGTGATTCTGCAATTTTTTCATATGGCTGATGGCCATCTGTATCATTGGAGAATAAACTATTTAGCCGTTCTGTCCTTTTCTAAAAAAGTGTGATTATTTTGTTTCCTTTTTATTGAATTCTAAATCTTAGCTATCAACCTCGTCTCAGATGTATGTTTGCAAATATTTTCTCCCATTCAGTAGGATGTCTTTTAATTTAATGATAATTTATTTGCTGTGCAGAGGGTTTTTACTTTGATATAATCCTAATTGTTTACATTTTCCTTTCACTCTCATAGTTAAAGACAAATCCAGGGTCCTCCCTGGTGGTGCAGCACTATGAAGCTAGCCACAGCCACATTAGCGAGAGTTCAATGCCAAGCCAGGGAGGCCATCCACATGGCGCAGAAGATCTCTCCTGTTTGGCCCACTGCGCTCCTCAGCAGTGTACTTCATCGATCTGCCTGTTTTGCTCCCTACTCTGTTGTTGCATGAATCTTCTCACTGCTCTTGTACCTCTGGCCTGTACTCCAGTTCTGGATACATAAATAAATAAATAAAATTGTTTGACAAAAAAAACCCGACAAATCCATAAAAAAATATAAATGAAACCTATGTTGTGGAGTGTCATCTAATTGATCCATGCAGTGGTGAAAGGGAGTGTAGAATAATCCCACAAAAAATGGTTCTTTTTCCCCCAACGTGTGTTTTCATATTCGATAGCAATTGCCTTAAATACTGATACTTCTTCATCTGTTGAGTTTAGTGTTGTCTTTCTGATTGAATTTTCTCTTAAGCATTACAGTCTCCATCCTCACCACCTGTTATTTTTTTTTAAATAATTACTATCATTGGAAATTTATTTTTTTCTGATATAAATATAGCTATCCCTGCCTTCCTTTGAGTCCCATTCACCTTTAACAGGATTGTTTCCAAAATCTTTTCTGCTTTTTAGTCTGATTCAGGGACATTATTCGTGAGACTGCCTTGTTTCTACTGAGCAAATATTATTAAAATTATAAAAATTGGAAAAATTCTATGTCTCACAATACAAACATTTCCCCAAAGACACAATAAGTGAAAATGTAGGTGACAAATACACAGAAAACTATCCAGAAAAAATATATGTAATTTTGCTTGTTAAAGTAATGACAGTATTGGGCCTCCTAACAACGGGTTAGGAGGCAGCCCTGCAACTGGCCACAGCCACTTCAGTGTAAGTTTGATCCCCAACCCGGAGGTGACCCACATGGCGGGGCAGACCTCTCTGGGCCCGCCCACTGCTCCTGTCAGCAGTGTACTTCGTTCTTCTGCCTATTCTGCTTCCCAATCCATCTCTGGTGAATCTTCAATCCTCTCACCCCCCTACACCTCTGGCCCCTAACCCAGCTCTGTATGCATAAATAAACAAACAAAAAACAAACAATAAATAACTCTTTTTTTTAAAAAAAAGACAATATATTTTATACAGTGCATTAAAACTGTAAAAGAACTTTTGAGCACTGAAAGACCGAAACAGTTCCCAGGATACCTAAATTATCCTTTTTCTACTTTATTTTCTTTTTATTCCTTTATCTGCAAATAATAAAAAAAAAAGCACCAGATTTCAAAATTTGGGAAACATGTAGTTACATAACAGAGTAAAAAGAGAATTTTTAACAGAAAAAAATCTGAAATAATTTTATCTCATTCAAATAAAACTATCTGGATGAAATATAGATGCTACCTGATAATATTTCTATATCTAAGAACAATGGAAGACAAAACTCTTTAATGTTAGGAAATTTACCTACAAGATTATAAAATGTACCACAGAATTATGCATACAGCATCTTTCTCAATCCTAGCATATTTTGAACGAATTGTAGTTTGACCTCTGAAATATCTGAAATTTAAGTTAGCATAAAACAAACTTTCTTCATAAAATTGACTTATGAAAGAATTTTCAAGCATAACCATAAAATATTTATCTTGAATTACATGTATATTATTTTTTTATTCATTCTGTTTTTTTTTTCCTACAGCCTTTTTGAGTTATTTTTTTGGTGAATAAACAGATTAAATATCTGCTTTTGTTTCTACACATGACCAAATCGCTGAAACTTTATAGATATGATATTGAAACCATATGAAAGCCTGTCATTGAGCGGAGGAAATTAGAAAATAGAGGACACCACCAACAGTAAATGAAAAAAATGGATCCAAAGCAGGTTTTATTTCCCTCTAGCACCTTCTGGTGGCAAACACAGTATATTGCTAAGTCCTATAACAGTGACAGGAAGAATTTCCTGCAAATATTATTTAAAAGTTGTTGAATAATTACTCGATATCTTGATTCCCCCAAGGTAACCTAGGTATGTTTCTACATATT
Organism: Condylura cristata; assembly: GCF_000260355.1. Lineage (NCBI taxonomy): Eukaryota > Metazoa > Chordata > Mammalia > Eulipotyphla > Talpidae > Condylura > Condylura cristata. The sequence continues at coordinate 26,575,612 of NW_004567105.1, forward strand.
TTTGTAGTTCCGTTATGCAGTCATACTATGTTCAAGCCTAAAAAGGTACTTTTTTTTTGGGGGGGGGGGTTATAACTTGGCTTTGAGTAAATTACTTATAGGCAGTGGGAGTTTTTTAAGCCTTTGTTCTCATAAAAAAAAAATCCCTACATTGTGAAATAATAAATAGAAAACATAGCATCAACTGATAGGTTTGTAAACAAATATAAAATGGCCACATAGGCCCTCCCTGGTGGCGCAGCGGGTTAAAGCACTGCACTGAGAATCTAAAGTCACTTCCGCATGAGTTTGATTCCCGCCTAAATAAAATAAAATGGCCATATATATATATATATATATAGTCTCAGCCTGGATTATACAGTAAATAATTTTTTAAAAAAAGATTTATTTATTTGTGCATACAGAACTGGGGTACAGGCCAGAGGCTCAGGGGCGGTGAGAGGCTTCACCAGAGACAGAGTGGGGAGCAGAACAGGCAGATCGAGGAAGTACGCTGCTAGGGGGAGCAGGAGGCGGGTCAGGAGAGGTCTGCCACGCCATGTGGTCACCTCCGGGGCAGGCGGGAATCAAACTCATGCGGAAGCGGCTTTAGATTCTCAGTGCAGTGCTTTAACCCGCTGCGCCACCAGGGAGGGCCCAATATACAGTAAATAATTTTAAGAGAAATGTGCTACACTCCCCTCATTAGACTAAAAATGTAATGTTTACTCTAAGTAATATCTAACATTTCTTGCTACATATGTACTGGAGATAATGTTAAAATAACCTACATACATGACTTCCCATTTGATTGCATGATAAATTAATGAGACAGGTATCACTACCCCCTATTTAATGATTACAGAAGAATCATTAATTTTTCCCTACATTGTGAAACAATAAATAGAAAACATAAGAAAAAAGATTCAAATATACTTTCATACTCAACGATAAATGAATGGATAGATGCATACATTATTTAAAATAGCATGCACGCATATAAATATATACACACATGCAGCAAGTACATGTATGTCAACAACTAAATATTTGTAATTTAACATGAAAAAGACAATCTGAAGCCATTCTATATATGAACTGCAGATGGCATAAATTAACAATTAGGATATCATGGAAAAATTTGTAACAGAAATACGTGCACAACATGTCAGGCTCACTGGGAAGACTAGCTCCTAAATCTGGTATAAAGATACAGAGAGGAAATCAGCCAGCTAGTGATCAAAATCTCCCCATTAATCCTCTATTCCCATGATTTACTAAGTAATTAAAGAATTATGAATTGCTTTTGTACCTGGACTTCCTCCAGAGAGAAAATGCAAAAATGATAAGACTTAAGCCTCTCAAAGACTCTGTCATAATTTGAAGTTTGTTTACATGAAACAGGCACAGATCATTTCCACTTCATTTATCAATGACTGCAACAGTCAACAGAGTACTAGGCACATACTATGACTCTCCAAATAGCTCCTCAGTGACATGCATGACCTAAGCTAATGGCTAGCCTTGTTAAGGAACATCAAAATCCCTCTGCACAACACTATCTTATAGATCAAAATATTTTCAAAACTTGTCAGTAGCATTAAGTATAACAATTAACTGGCAGAATTCTGTAAATAGTAAAGTAGAAAGTAAATAGTGATTTAGTTCACAATTTATTTAGTTGTTTGCGCCTCTATAAGAGGCAGGACTGAAGGATAAGCATCTGAGTGGAGCTGCTTTTGGCAGAAATCATGTCATTGTCATTTCTGCATCCTAGCCTAGTACACTGCTCAGTGTTGTGCAAAAGCACATTAAAAATACTTGCTGCAGTAGGGAGAACTATAAATGTATGTATACAGTCACATATGTGCCTGTGTGGGGTGTATGTGTATGTACCCACAGTGTGTATATCCATATATGGGTATGTGCACATGCATGTATGTGGATGTATGGATGTATGTGAATATTTGTTTGGATCTTCATATATATGTATATCCAGGTGGACAGACAGGTAGGTAGGTAGGTAGGTAGGTAGAGACAGATATCTATAATTCTCTCTACATATATACTCTATACTTTCTTTATATATATATATATATATATACACACACACATATATATGAATAGTATGAATTTGTTTTACAGAGAATCACATAGTTTGAAAATGTTAAGAATCTGAAAGGCAAAAAACACTACTTTATATAAATTACTATAACTGATCACATAAACTACAGCCATACCCCTATACAGTCATGTTCAGAAATTCTATACACATTAATCTGGTCCTAGCCTCATAGGTTTATGCCAAGTATGCAAAGCAAAGAGAAAAAGAGCAATCATTTCTAAAGTCAGAAAACTAAACTTCATGAGTAAGATTTTGGCTAGAAAATTGCTATCCCCATAAACATTGCATGATTTCCAAGAAACATGACAAAATTTCTATCAATAATGCCATAAGATAAATATTTGGCTTAATTCAAGAATAGTTCAGATCAGTCTTTTATTTAAACCATTTCCCCATATAAACAAATCATGGAAACAGCCTGGACGCTCTTCAAAAGACTCTAAAGAACTCACTGACCCATATAACTACATTATTTAACAAAATTTCTCCCAGACTATAGCAGAATATTTTTCATTTTTTCCATTACTGCAATTCATGTGTAATATGAATACTGTCCATTTTTTAAAATAAGGTTTCACAGTACTTTAGTAATCAAAAGTTATTGCTAAACAACATTAACAGTATAGTGCTTTGTAAAAGCAAAGGCTTATGCATCAAAAAGCTGAAAGCTATCACATACCAAAATGACAACATTTGAACAGTACCTGTGCTTTTTCATATAAATACACAGCAGTATTTTTCTTGAAAGAGTACAAGTACATTAATTATGATCTCCTGTTTTTCTGCCAAAGGTGTTCTAATTTCTATCAAATGAAATATGTCAGTAACAGCCCAGTACACAATGGGCAAAAAGAAACAATTATCCTGTCTTCCATTGTTTATACAAATCCCACTCTTACAATGGAAAAAAAAAAAGGATAAACAAAAAATGTTCATGTTTAGAGCTATTTGTAAACTTCATCATCACTTTTTTTTATAGTGCACATATTTGTCTAGCAGTAAACTGCATTGGACTTCAGTTCTATTTCAATACACAGATCATAGGGTTCTTGAAAAATAGCTGACTCCCCATGAAATCACAATGCTTCAAGGTGTGTTCTTCAATTTCTTGCCCACAGAAAACTTGAGTAGTGAAGTAGTTTGCAGGTCTGGTGAAGGTTGGTTCTCCTGAACTAGAAAAACCTGGTAAGAAGCTTTTTCTTTAATGAATAGACTTCAGGATTTTAAGCACAGTGAAATGTATATTAGCTAAGACAAATTAAATAGTGGTCATAACTGCTAAACATACATTAAAAATGTGCTATGTAAATTGCTATGTTCATATACAGCAGTGAATAGCACAAAATTGGCTATTCAGAAGCAGATAGTCTTCCAACACTTCAATCTTGAATGCAAAGACTTAATTATGTCAACATAAAGGATAAATGCTAAGAATTACAAGCTTAGAAATACAAAAAAAATAAAATGTACCTTTCTCACTCATAAATAGCATTAATTTAAATAAAAATGCCTACCAAAGTTACTGACTCTAACATATGTGAGATGGATATATGTACATAAGTGAGAGAATTAAATATAAAGAGATTATACAACATATACGATATTAATTGCTCAAAAATTGCAGTAGACCAAATCTGTGGCTATGCTAACACTGCAGGAAAAGTATCAAATGTCAAGGTGAGCTAATTTTATAAATTAATTTGGAAAAAAATTCCACATATTCACAATACATTATGTGTGGACTAATATACACACAGAAACACAAATATGTGTGTGTGTAAATGTACATCTATATTTACACACATTACACACATGTACTTGTGTTAGTATGTTACACCTGAAAAATTCACTTACCTATATACTGATCAATATTTGACTGTAATCTAAATTTCACAAATGGGAGAACAGTGATTAAGAGATTTTCAGATATTTCAGATCCACAGGAGCAGGAATATGGCCATGGTCCTCTAACTCTATTACCAAATACAAAACAAAATCAAACCCATCTCCAAATCAGGCTCATATGGTACTACTGAGCTTAGCACTATAGCACTGAAAAATAAGAACTGATGTGCAAACTATCTTTGCTGTTGACTAGCACTTCAAGAAGAAAAGAGAGGAGAGAGAGGTATCAATGTGAGTGAAATAGGAAATTCCAAACCCAAACCAACTCAATGATAATACATGTTTCTTTTATGAGAAATCCACAAACCAGGTGAAAGTCTCCTACACCTAAGTAAGAGGGAAACTAGCCATTCTGATGCCAGCAGGATATTCACAGCACTCACAACCCAGTCTTTTCCCCAGCTTAGTGTTGAATAAGCGGAACAAAACCCTTAACTCCCAGTTTTTCACAGGGGGAAGAAGAGTAAGTGCATAGAGTCCAATATTCTGGCTTTTCTGCTGACTGAGAAACTGGTTTCTGTCTTGCAGCACTTACAGGACTGAGAATACTGGAGATGCCTCAGGCTTCTGAGAGCAAAAAAGAGGAGGACAGCTTGCTTCTGGCTCCTGATAATCTATAGCATCTCAGACAGAGGCTGATACAACCACCCTCCCTTAGAGGTAGAGAAGAGTAAAGCAGGTATCATATTCTGGCTTTTGGGAAGGAGGTTTCATAGATAAACAGATAAAAATAATGTTATATACACAGACAGTGGAATATTATCCACTCTTAATGAAATCTATGCTATAACACATATAAAACTGAGGACATTCTGCTTAGTGAAATAAGGCAAATACAGAAGGACAAGTGCTGTATCATTCTACTTACATAAGTTATTTAAGACTGTCAAACTCATAGAAGCACAAAGTGCAATGGATGTAATGGGAAATGAAGTGTTCAATGGATAGCGAGTTTCAGTCAGTCAACATGATAAAGTTCTAGAAATCTGATATACAACACTGGAACTACATACAAATACTGTAATGAATACTGAAAAAGTTGTTACGATGATAGTTTTCAGGTTACATGATTTTACTACAATAAAAAAGCTTAAAAGTGAATAATTCCCTACATGCACACAATCATGCACAGATATACATTTAATTTTCTTCAAGCTGCAGAGCACAGTTGCTTTACTCTTCTTATTACCGAGGTCTCTTAAAAATTACAAGCCCTTTCATAAAAGTCATGTCTGTAGGATTTCTGCTGTCAACATAGTCTAATTTAGTTCCAATATGGAGTATTCACCAAGTATATTTCATTTAATATTCATGGAAACCTGTGTAGTGGAACTTGCAATCCCCGTGCTACAGATAAGAAAGTTAAGGCATGGAATGTTAAAAGGGAGTAACTGGTACAGTTTAGCTTTTGAGTATAGGACTCTGTGATTCTAGTCTAAGGGAAATGGGACTCTTGATTTATTCATTGGTAGGTTGACTTATTTAATATGAACCTGCACAAAATATATTTTCACTTATGTATTTCCCTTCTTTTTTTTTTTTTAGTGAGGATTCATTGAAGAGGCCCCACTGTGCCTGAGATTACACTGATTTATATTCTGATTTGTGTTTTAAAGGTAAAAGGTCTCCACATGCTGTTGTTACTAAAACACACCCAACACCAAAGCAACTACAGTTCATCCCCACTGTCCACTGTGTTCATTTTCCACTTTTTTCTCATATTTACTCCCCACTCTGGTAGACTCAGTTAACACTGTCAAATTCTAGGGCTTGTTGTTAAATGAAATAAATCAGAAAGAAAGATAAATATCAGATAGTCGACAACAGAGGAAACAAACAACATATCAGATAAAGCCAAATTAACACTTAGGTACTTTCAATTCATAAAAGGCAAGAAATTATATCCTAACTTATGTCATGATAAAAATATACATATTTTTAAATCTAACAGAAGTCAGGCTCAGTGATTATTATTTTTGCATATTATGCTCTGTACAACCTCATGCTTTTATATCATTTACACAAATAATTTCTGCTTCATTACAACAAGCTTCTTGAGTAGCCTATTTCTTGCCCATTCTTTTTATCTCTAACACTAGTATAGTATTAATGATATTTTTAATAAAACTTTAAATATTTTATACAATGTACATATTTCTATAAAGCACAATTTACTGACTAAATTGAAATCTCCTTTCATAGGATAAAGAAAATTCCCAGTGATACCTAGTACATATGAGTCTCTCATTCTTTACCTTTATTGACATGTACATGAAAATTATTTCAGTTGCTCACATAAGGTACTTGATAATTTTTTTATGTCCTGATGAGGTATGTGAAGAGAAACTAAAGTTCACAATAATTAATATGCTTCAAATTACTGAGTGCACTATAGATTGGGCAATTGCAATGAACTGAATGGTAAAGAAAAAAATTAGATTTTCTGAAGTACAAAATTATTTCTAAAAAAAATCATTCAAATATATAATATTTGAACTCATTTATTGATCATTCATTCATTAATTCATTCATTTTTTTTCTTTTTCTAATTCCAGTAACACTGATTTACAACACTTCATGTGATTTAGAGATATAGGAAGGATCACACCCTTCAGGTCTATGTTACCACATCACACCTACCACCAAAGCACTGAAAGTCCTCCACCAAAGGCCATCATTTAGAAAAAAAAATACTGATGACTTATACAGAGTTTTGAAAGAAAAGAAAAATGGAGCAGTTTGAATTTCATTTTAAGTGTTGAACTAATCCCAAGAAGTTCAAAGTTATGTTTTGCACACTGTAAATAGTACTTGTAAATGTATTTGGGAAGTACAATTTTTCTTTTGCATTTAAATCTTGATAATAGCCTCAGCTCTATATATCTATGAAAACCTGTACTGGAGATAAGAATAGTACCTATAATACATGCACCTGTATTATAATTTTATAAAGAATGCAGGCTCTCTACAATGATTGAAGACTACCTTAACTTTCTCTTCACTCAGCAAAATGGCACAATGTACAGAGAAAAATCCACAGGATGAAGCAAAATATGGCTGAGTGAGCACAGCACGGAGGCTCAGTCTAAGTGTGCCTGGTGAGTTAACAAGACATCCTGCAGAAGAATAAAAAAAGGCACTGAAAAAAGGACTTTACTTTAAAAATCATCATGCTTTGACAGTAACAGTAGATTTTGTCCTCAGTGACTGTGGATTTCACTTGACTGGCAAGAGAGATCTACATCAAAGCAACTTGTAATAATGAGGTTTTTTTTTAATAAATGTTCAATGTTATCAACTACAGATTTTGAATATACTTTATTAATATGTGAAACTATATATAAATATTTGTTGTTTCTGACATTTACAAATACTGGATATTCATATTTAAAAGGAATATTCATATTTAATAAGGAATGATTTTGAATATACTTTATTAATACGTGAAACTATATATAAATATTTGTTGTTTCTGACATTTACAAATACTGGATATTCATATTTAAAACATACAATATGAAGATACAATACAAGCAGGCATTGAAATTGAAGTTGAAAAGTTCATTTTGCTACCCAAAATGTGACCATTTTTACTTAAGATCTGATCCCACTGCACACCAATTATTAATACATATTAAGGGGAGGGCTCCACAAATAGAAGTGAGCAGCCAGTCCCAGGAAAGCATGGGCCTGCATACAACACTGTTAGAGGCCAGCAATCCCCCATGAGTAACTCCCAGAACTGAATAAAGGCAGAGAGAGTCCCTAGTAAATAAAGGTAAGGAGCAAGATCCTTCTACCTGCACATGGCTGTGGGAGGCCAGCTAGCCCCGTGAACCTGTGAACCCCATCCAGAACAGTAAGTCAAGTCAGGAAGGTAGAGGGAGGACACAGCTCCCATGGGAAAAAACAAATGCTTGGGAGAGTGACTTTTGGCCCCTCACAGTGTTAGAGTCTGTGTGAAGCCCTACAGGCACACAGAGACCATGTGGGGCATTGCAGGTTTAGAAGCACATGTAGGAGAGAAGAACAGTAGTATAAAGGGATTCAGTTAACGGGCTCTCCCATGGTGGTGCAATGGGTTAAAGCACAGCATTATGAAACTCTCCAAAGCAGCTGCAGCACGAGTTTGATCCCCAGCCAGAGAGATGACCCAGTTGGCTCAGCAGACCTTTCCTGGCCCACCCGCTGCTCCTCTCAGTAGTGTACCTTGTCAATCTGCTGTTCTGCCCCCCCCCAATCTGTTTCTGGTGAATGCTCTCACTCACCACACCTCTGGCCTATACCCCAGTTCTGTAAACATAAAAAAAATCTTTAATAAAAAGAGAGAGAGATTCAGTTATCTTCAAGGATAGTGTCATCAACCCATACATAGTATCACATTCCTTGCTAAGCCTGGCATGACAGCACAGGGCTCAGCCTGGCCACTCATCACTAATGTCCCAGTAGGAGCACCCCAAAGAAATTCCCACCAGTAACAATGGCACAGTGGTGCTGCACATAGAACAAATTCAAAAATAAGGAAGATGAAAAAATACAAATAATCAAGTAAGCCCTCTGGGGAATGACAGACCACAAAAAGAAAATCAGCAACCAGAAATCAAAAATGACATAAAAGAACTTCTCTTCTTGACAGAGAAATAACCATGATTTAAAAACATAAAGAATCAAATCAAAAATGACATAAAAGAACTTCTCTTCTTGACAGAGAAATAACCATGATTTAAAAACATAAAGAATCAAATCAAAAATGACATAAAAGAACTTCTCTTCTTGACAGAGAAATAACCATGATTTAAAAACATAAAGAAGATGAAAAGGAAAAGAATGATACAAGAAATATAATTAATGAATTAAGGAATGAAATTAAGTCTTTAAAGAAGGAAATGAAGGAAACATAGGAGATTAAAAGATTAATGAAGGAGCTAAAAAATAATAACAACTCTGGGAAAAGTATTGAAAACAGAATTGATGAAATGGAAGAATGAGTCAGTATTCTCAAAGATACAGATATAAAAATAACCAAAAAAGAAAATGAACTTGGTGGACAAAGGAAAAAAGAATGAAGAAGCACTTTGAGAAATATCCAACCTCATGAGGAATGGACACATAAATGTCATATCAATCCCAGGTGAAGAGAGAGACAAAGGAACCAAGTGTGTATTCAAGGAAATTCCAGACATGAAAAAGGAAATGAAAACACAAAGCTAGAAGAACACCAAATTACCACAATGAAAGAAGAACTACAGGAGCACACATAATAGTGAAGCTTCTAAAAATCCAAGAGAAAGAAAAAATAATGACACTGATGAAAGGGAAGAAAAAGATAATTTACAAAGGAAAATTGATTAGGCTGACAACAATGTTCTTTGAAAAACATTACAGATAACATATTTTAAAACTCCAAAATTAAAAATACCAGCAAATGTGTGATCCTGCAAATTCTCCTTCCTATATTAAGAAAAAAATAAGGATTTTCTTAGACAAACAAAACCTTTAGAAATTTACTACACTAAACCCCCACTACAAGAAATATTACTAAAAAGTCTTAAAGTCTAAACCAACAGTAGAATAAAGATGTGGAGAAAAAAGAACCCTCTTAACACTGCTGGTAGGAATGTAAACTGGGCAAATCACTATGGAAAGCCCTGTGGAGGACCCTAAAATTACAAAGAATGGATCTACTATATGATCCAGCAATTCCACTCCTAGGAATCTACCCAAAGGACACAAAAACACTAATTCAAAAGAAACTTGCCTGCCTCTGTTCGTGGCAGCACTATTTTCATAGTATTTTTCATAGTATTTTGATAAAATATGAAAACAACCTAAGTGCCCCTAAATAGATCAATGGATCAAGAAGACGTAGCATACACACTCGGCAATCAAAAAAAGAAAAACTTATGCCATTCTCAGAAACATAGATGGAGCTAGAAGGGTTTATGTTCAGTGAAATAAGTCAGAAGGAAAAAGAAAAATACCATATGGTTTCACTTATAGGAGGAATAGGGAAAGAATACAAGGGACCAGGAGACAAAAACATGAAACTAGCAGTGAAGCTATAAATTGGAGACATTCATCAGGACACAGGATGGAAAGGGATCAAAACAGGAGTGAAAAACACAAAAGTCTATGGTGATGGTTCACAGGTGTCTTGGTAATGGTAATTTTATGGAAATAACATCTGAGAAATCAACATTGTACAAAATTCAACAAGAATAAAAATAAAGAAAAAATATATATTAATGAACATTGACTAAAAATGTCACTTTCAATAGTATAGGGAAAAAAGAAACATACTTTAAGCTTTATTGTCATTTTAAACTTCCTATGTGATAGGTCATTTTATTCTATGGGTTTAATATCATGATTGTTGGATACCAAAATATTTTTGTGACAGAATTATAAGTGAAAATTATGGGTCTTGCTACTACCATTTCAATGGAGAGCTAAATCACTACCAAGTGTGAGCTGCCATCTATTTAAACTTACATGGTACTTACTAAATCTAAATTAAATTCTTGTGGATTAGCTTATGAAAAGCTAATATCATATTTTTTAGGTAAAGATATTTTGTGAACTAGAAAATTCCATGTACATATAAGTAAGTGTATATGTACACATATATATTTAAGTCTCTAATACTTTTAAATAAATTTACTTTCTGAAGTCTGTTTAAAATGGTAAAGAGGACCTCCCTGTATGTACAGGGATTAAAAGCTCAGTGCTGTTAAGGTATTACCAGCCACTGCAGCATGAGTGCGATATCTGGCCAGGGAACTGAACCACATGACACAGCAGACTTCTCCTCTCGTGCCTGATACTCCCCTCAGCAGTGCATCTCAGTAGATCAGCCTGTCTGCTCCCACTGTCTAGTGAATCCTCTCACCCCACAACCCTGCACCCTTAGACTACACCCAGTTCTCATATGCATAAATAAATAAAAATAAACCTAAAAAAAATAAATAAGATGGTAAAGAGAGTCAAATGATAAAGGGTCTTTTTTAAAAGGAGCAAATTAAAGGCCTTTGTCAATTTCTCTCCAAATAACATATAAAATTTGAGTGGATGATAGTGGAGGACTATGGGGAGTACCCTGAAGAGATAAATATAATACTGTCCAAAAATATAAGAAAACAAGTTTAATTAAAAGAATCAATAAAAACAATTTTGAAAGCAAAATATTTTAATCTTATTAAAAAATAATCCATAGAAGTTTGGAAGCTTTAATATAAACAAAAATAGATAAATGTTATTGTGCCTAATTATATTTGCCTAATGAGAAGATGCTTTTACTAAGTCCTATCACTGAAGTCCCTGAAGAAATATTAAAGTTCTAAGGAAGCCAGAGGCCTAATTTCAAATCTACAGAGAAGGAAGACGATAAGGACAGAATCAAACCCAGCTGAGGCTGTGCCTTTAATTCTAAAAGAGTTAAGTGATGAGGCCCCTCTCTGGTAGCACAATGGGTTAGGACCCAGCACTGCAAGTTAGCCACAGCTGCTTCAGTGCGAGTTCGATCCCCAGCCCAGGATATGATCCACAAGGTGCAGCAGAACTCTCCTATGTAGCCTACTGCTCCCTTCAGCAATGTACTCCATCGATCTGGCAGTTCTGCTCCCCACTGTGTCTTTGGTGAACATTCTCAACATCACTGCATCTCTGGTCTGTACCCCAGTTGTTTAGTACAAATAAATATTTTTTTAAAAAGTTAATTGATGATGGGTACTTTTTCATGTGTTTCATTTATAGCAACATGGATGAAGATGGAAGTAAAATAAGTAAGGCCTTTTAAAATCTTTCAAAAGATTAAAAAAAAGATAATATCATTAACAAGTGGAATATAGAGAAACCAAACCAAGAACCAGAGAAAGACAAACTTAAAAGCTAGCCCCCTGAGAACCAACTAAAGAAAAGAAGCATCCAAAGCGGAGGATGGGGATAGAGGGAGTAGGAACCAGGAGGGAAAGAAGCAACTTGGTAGTGGCAGATGATGGGTGATTTGCTGGTAAGTATTCTAAGGTGATGATACCAGATAGAGAGAATCCTAATTAAATAATTAACTGATTCAAAAATAAAGTTGTTTAATAGATGACAGGAAACACATTTAAATAACAGCAGATTAGGAACTAGCACAAGGATCAGGACAATGAGTACTTGGCTAGCACCAACCAAAAAAAAAAGTAGCCTTATATGATGAATTCCCAAGGAAAAACTTGAGTAAATTGCAAATTTCAGTAAGTTGCACTAGACCATTTTCTCTACCCATTTATGTTGTATTATTTTGGGTATTTCTTCAGAGCTTCATTTCTCAAATCTAACTGATAAAAATTTGGTATCTCTAAGTATTATATCTCCAATAGCTGTGTTAAAATTTTGAAAGCAGAGTAGGAAATACAAATTTCTTTGGAATTTTGCCAAATGCCAGAAATAAGCCATGCATTACACACATTTTTTTTCAGTGAAGATATATTGATCTTATAATTAGAAAAACATTTTGAAGCCAAGGCACATACACAACAGCTTCTCTCTTAAATATGATCAATGGCTTGCTCTGTTTTTAAGTCTAAATGAATGTGCAAACACAAAGTCAGGCAAGCTTAGATGCGCCCCTTCTTCAAGTCAAGTATAACTAAAGAACTTGTTCCAAAACTGCCTCAGAAGAAGCTGAGCTATGCTTGCTGTGCACACTGGGTCTTGGCTATTAAAAGTTCTATGGTACTCATCATGCCATGTGAGGTCAACTTCTAAAGTTAATGCAGCCAACACTACAAATGACAGTGAGCTCTGGATTTATCACAGACACAACACTAACAAAACTTAATCACTTTGTCACTTTCTTGAAAATCCAGCTATTAGTCACAGAAAATGACTGCTAAAATTTAACCATATGAAATTGTGTTGATTTCCATCAATGTTCTTGACTGTTTATCAATATGAGTGATCTGCATGTATGAAACTGTTTTGTTTGCATGCCAATCCTAGTCCACAGATATCTGAGGCTCTGGACACTATGAGTCTCAGAGAGCTATGAATGTTTGGCATTTTATATGAATTAAAATGAGTACCATTTGAGAAGAAACAACAATATTTGTGTACTTATTACAATCATTTACCTAACAAGAATCCAACAGGCAAGTCTAAAGCTACCAGCAACTTCAGTTTACTATTAGCATATTCTGACTAGGACATCAACATAATGTTTATATTAATAGAATCTCAATTCAAGTTAAAGGTGACCTTTCAATGAGAGCACTGTTTAGTCCCTGAAATATATTGCTCCAAACTGATTAGGAACTAGCATACACCTGTTTTCTGAACTTTCATGTAAGGATAGGGCTTTCAATATATTTCACATTGGAGGAAATATGTATACATTTAAGCTGGTGCCTTCTGGAAGCAAAGCGCATTCTTACAACTGGAACAAATTCAGGAAAGGAAAAAAATTATATGATAAAATAAGGTGATATCCTCTTTCTGCATAAATTGCAGTATCTTTAATTGACCCAGCACTCGTTCTCTTGGCTTCCCCTTATTTATGCTTATTTTCACGTAATCACTCTCTCTGAAAAATAAATTGTGGGCTAAGGCAGGGACCCAAGTTAGACATGACAAAATGCAATAATAGAAACTAATAAGACAGCTAAAACCAGTGTTTGCTTTTAACATGCTCAAGTTACACATGGCTTAAATGACTAGAGAGGAAGGATAGATGCAGACAGACTTAATTCAGAAGAACTAAAAGCTTTTTAATGGAGTTATAGATTTTGGAAGTGAAAGAGTGGGTGAGGATGCAGAATGAGTTCACTGGAAGTAGATGGCTATAGAAACAGCCCACCAGAGACATGATAAAGCCAAATGCAGGAGGCAATGACTATGAAATAGGAAGATCAATCTGTAGGTGAAAGAACTTCACCTCTATTTGTAGGCATAGAGGCTGACTTGCAGAAGTCTAATCAGAAAATTTTCCAAAAGCGGATTTAGTGGTTGCTTAATGGCTAGTTATATAAGAGCTTTTAACTCAAGCTAAAAGAGAGCACTATCCAGGGTTAAAAATGAAAATTTCTCGTCCCCAAACCTAGATCTGCAATAGAACCTAGAAACCAGGGATCAAGAATGAGGACCTAGAAGTGATCTAAAGGCAATGACAGCAGAATCTCCAAACATACTGTTAAACATTTCATGCCTAAATCCATATAAGTATAATCAAGAAACTACATGTGATACATTATATGCGAAAAGAGCTTTCACTCTGAAATGCCATCCCTCTGTTATAATAAATACCTAGTGATTGAAAGCATAGTGGTGGAGCCTGAGAGGGCGAGGGAGAGGACAGCATCTATAGCCATTAAGAGCTTAGCATGGGAACCTCTTTGGTTCCCCGGTGATGGTTTATAAAACATCACCAGATTCAAAGCAATGAAAATTTCAAACAAAAACTGCCAGGCTGTGGACATCTCCCTCCCTCAGAAATCCTCTGCTCCACTGACATCCCACCTAAGCTCTTTCGGTCAACTAAAAAACACGACTGATTGGGTATTAGGTGTCCCGCCATTCTGCTGCCATTGACCCTACAGATCAGATCCTAGTTTTGTATTTTCTTCAGTTTTTAAGCTAGAATTTCAAGATCAGTTCAAAGCTTTCTCCCCTTGTTCCAGATTTCAAAAGTAGAGATGAGAAAAGAAAATCAGTCACAATATTCTTAATTGTGACTGATTTTTTCTTAGCCAGAGGGGAAAAAATCATAATATGAGTAAGAAATAAAGTCTAGAAATTTCTCACGAGACTAGAAGTACACAGACTGAAAGGCAGGGAAGAGGCCATATGCGAGAAAAATCTCTACTTCAATTCAGAAGCACTGGGTTAAGATGAACAAGAGACAGGACCACATGCATCTCTGAGTCTCACATTCATAATTCTAATGCAGAGTCACAGAGGGACTACAGATGCCTGCAAGGCTCTTAGTGGGCTTGATGTTTATAAAGTGCAAAGCACTTAAATAATTTTGTTGTGTACCAAGTTCACTCAATCAAATCAGCAATTATCTCCAAAATACATAATTTCCAGTTACTTCATTTCTTTGAGAAGTGCAAAGTGACATAGTATTTGAAGACTGTTTTAATTCAGTTTGTTGTTTTATAAGGTCATTGGTTTGGGATGGTATCAAGACCTATCATAGTACAAAACTTCTGACCAACAAAAATTGAATAACCTAACAATTCTTAGAAGCAATTTTTTTAAACTATGTTTAAAGGTAGCTGCCAAAGGAGGAAAACTCAACTCAAAGAATCTTTGCCAAGCATATTAGATTAGTTCATTTAATTTACTGCCAAGAGCTAGAACAAGAAAAATACCCAAATTGTCTCTAGAAATACAAGTAACATAAAATGCTATTTTTCTAATATGTCAGTAGCATTCTATAAAGATTCAAAAGAGAAAAAACAAAAGAAATCAAATCTCTTTCATTAGTATATTCTTCTGAGACTTTGCTCTCTAAAAGTTACAGCAGAACATCTCTATTAATTTTTACATAAAATTAAAATTGTATAAATCTATTTCTAAAACAGGTAATTTCTATTGGCAACTATAAAAAGAAGGTACATAAATCACTTTAGCATCCATTTTCTGATTTAAAAAAATGATACAAAGAAAAAAAGTAAGTTTCAACATCACATAGAGCAATGGAAAATTCACACTTAAACTTGGTTTTTACTTCAGTGAGTCAGTAAGGTGCAGGAATCCAAGTTTTTAATTATATGACAAGAGCACAAGAGTTCACAGAATAAAACTCAGGAAACTCAAAAGTTATAGATCACAAGCTAAGTTTCCATTAGGATCTGTGATTTTGCTTCATAATTGAGATTTTCTGTACAAGAAAAAAAAAAACAAAAATAAAGAAAACACCTCAGCTCTAAAATGATCTTAAATGTTCTGGACAGCTTTGAATCTTTTAATGATTTTAAGTATGTTAATTTCAGAAAATATCAGGGAATGCAAAAGGAAAACAAGTACACCTTAATACCATTGACTGATTATTTTTGTTAGGATCTATTAAATAACTATTGGTTTTCAAAATCTGGCATTCAAAGACAAACTGTTATAAAAAAATTACTTTAAAATTTCATTCAAGCTGATCTGCTTCTACTTATGCTAGGCCTCTACTAGAAAAGCTCAGGATTCCATAATAGTTAATGGTAGTTCATGTCGTATAAATGAGTCTATGTGGCTTAGGCAGTTCATGTCATATAAATGAGTCTATGTGGCTTACAAAAATGTACAAACATCTTAAAGATAACTTGAACATATAAATGACAGAAAAATATCAACCTCTTAGAAAAATATTTATTAAGTATTTACTCCATGTCACACACAATATTGTCAGAAATACAAAATTATTATAAAGTAGCAATTTAATAGATAAGTCAGAAAGAATATTGTACTCAAATGTCTTTTGCCAGACTACAAAGATGAGCTTGTTACCTCATTTTAATACCTCAGTTTTTAAAGTGTCAAATGGAGATATTCCTAAATCACAATTTTTAACTAAGCAGAAATTTTCATTTTTACAGAGCTTTTTTATATTTTAAAGTACTAATTCGATGTGATACCTTATAGTACCTTGCAAATAGCTTTACACCATCTAAAATATTTGATTGCATTTATATATACACTGTTCCCTGCTCACTCTATTGCATGTCTCTTAAAGGTACTGGATGTCTATAAATTCAGTGCCTTACAGAATAAACATAGGAGACACCTAATTACTGTAAAT
Organism: Condylura cristata; assembly: GCF_000260355.1. NCBI lineage: Eukaryota > Metazoa > Chordata > Mammalia > Eulipotyphla > Talpidae > Condylura > Condylura cristata. The sequence continues at coordinate 26,592,393 of NW_004567105.1, forward strand.
GAAAATGCTTTGAAACAGAGGAAAGGAAAAGTAAAGCTATTTGGTCATAAAAGAAGAAATGCACAATTCAGAGTGGTTCCTGAAAAAGGGAATAGAATTTAGAAGGTAAACAAAAGGAAGGAAGCACTCAATGCTGGTGAACATTCTTACACATAATACCACAATATCAGCATGCATAAAGTGACTGCATTTCTCCTTCAGATATTTTAATTTTGCAGCCTTTTTATCTCTTGATTTCTAGTGTGAGGCTGTAGACTCAAGCAAGATAATCATGGTAATTTATCACTTGACGGGTATTAGATTCTTCACAGTACAAGTAGAGTTTAGGAGTAGCTCTTAATAGCGGATCAGGCATATAGATTAACATATTGAACCGGCCCCTAATTTGAAGAAAATCATTTTGTCTGGAAATGAGAAAATTATACCAAGATCTTGCAACAACTACTGGGAAAAAAATCATATGCACTCTTATAAGTTTAATATACTTATTAAAATTAAAGCATTTTTTCAGTATTCATAACAGAGATCTGTTAATGTTAATTTTAGTTTCACAAAATGATTAAGCAGGCACTCCAGAGTAGTTTGTACAGTGATAAATCTACTGAAATTTCATTAACTTTTTATTAACTCATGTCTTTTAGCTATACAATCGGGTAATCTCCTTTGATTTGAAGTATGAATCACAGAAGTTAAAGGTTGTTTGATAATAATATTCCTGTCTTTATGAAAGAATTGTACTTCCTCATCATATTTATGACAGATGCAACAGCTTTGGAGGAGAATAAACAGTCAAAATGCATGAATTCATCAAAACATGTTCTAACTAAAGAAGAAAATTTGTCTGAAAAAATGTATGCACCTAAAACTTGAATCAACATGGTTATTGTAAAGTATCTGAAAATTCACGAAGACCAAGAAAAATACCACCTTTAATTCAGGTACAAAAATTTCCATTATAATAACAGGGTGCTATATCCTCAATTTGTAATTAGGACATATGCTCTATGATGCATAAACTTACAATGTTTGTTATCAGCATTTGGAACAGTACCTATGATTTTATAAAGGCGAAATCTCTCCTTGAATTTAGAAATGACAAACTGCATGTTTAACCAACTAATGTTGCCCAGTTTCACTGACGCTGCTGAAGTAGCCACATCTACCTCTTTTCAAGAAAGTGTGCCTGAGAATAGAGCCATAAAGAGAGAATGGTAATGTCAACAAACAGAAAGACAGAGTATCCTAAAATATAATTTTAGAGACTGGATATTAAAATCATTTCATAAATTTAAATTTTCAGGTTTTCTTTTCTAATAAAATCATTTCTATTTTCATTCTTGCTTGAAATAGTTGCTGTCATTTTTCTCACTGTCATGAAGGAGAGCTCTGATTAAAACAATGCATAAATACAACAAAGAAAAATTCACCTTTAGGCCATTCTAGACCATAGTAGCATCAGGGCAAATATAAATTTCCTTCATTCTGTTCATTTCTCTCTGGCACCTTAAAAATTACCATTTGTGATTAAATTTCTATAATAGTATTGGAGAATCTTTGATTTCACAAACATAATCGAGATATAAAACTCAAATATCCCAGGAAGAAGTAGTGCTATTCTAGAAGTTCACACTGAATTAGAAATGACTACATCTACTAGGGTGTCTGATCTGAAAGGACACGATTAACAGTGAGTACAGATAGATAATTGAATCTTTGAAATGAATTTCTTATACCTCTCTAGTTCGATTAGGATATTTTTAAATACAGATTGAACCAGTCATTTATTGATGTCAGCTTTGTTAAAAGTAGATGGAGTTCTGTTCAATCCACTGTAGCAAATATTGAGGTTAGACATTTTTTATTATTTCCCTTTGTAATTAGTGATAGGTAAATGTAAAGAATCATTAAGAAGAACATTTTATTGAAAAACAAATATGCATTTTGGTTTATATGAAGCAATTGTTCTAGAATGGCATACTATTGTCAAAGGATTTAACTGCAACACCTGCTGGACTAGTTTGGAGCTAGCAGTGCATCTGTAACCCTACTAGTTTGGAAATCAATTAGATATCAAGATTCCTTTATTAAGTAGTATTTGTGACACAGCAAGCTTGTATTTGTGCTTCAAACTGTGGTCAACAATATCTTGTGAACTTCAGATTGTTCTACTGAGATGAATCCAATCTAAGTGAATCACCAGCACTGCAGGGGCTGTGGCTAGCTTCGAAATGCTGTGCTTTATCCGGTGGCACCACCAGGGAGGGTCCTTTGCCAATTATTTTAAACTGCTGCACATATATACACATGCACACGCATACATTTATTTCTAAACTTAAAGCTTTTTAATAGCCCTATATATTATTAAAATGAACAGAAAAAATTTCTTTATCCAATTTAAAAGTAAGAGGTGTAAAAATAGAAAAGTCCATCAGCTATCATATTCTTTTACAATATATTCAGCCATGCAATACATGTCCATCTATGGCCCCAAATAATCCTTTTTGTTTAAAATGTCAATGATCTCATCAAAATTAACTGTCCCATTCCTCTAGCAATACAAGTGAGAGAAATGTGACAGGGAGAAGTCAAACGTGTTGTAGAAAAATCACACAAATAGGGACCTCGTGATGGCACAAGGGGTTAAGGATGGTGCTATCCACAGTCACGGGCAATACAAGTTCGATCCATGGCCTGTACCCCAGTTCTTGAATACATAAGTAACTAAATCTTTTTTTTTTAAAGATTTATTTATTTGTGCATACAGAACTGGGGTAGGGGCCAGAGGCTCAGGGGAGGTGAGAGGCTTCACCAGAGACAGAGTGGGGAGCAGAACAGGCAGATCAATGAAGTACACTGCTGAGGGGAGCAGCGGGCGGGTCAGGAGAGGTCTGCGTGCCATGTGGTCACCTCCGGGGCAGGCGGGAATGGAACTCATGCAGAAGCGGCTTTAGATTCTCAGTGCTGTGCTTTAACCCTTTGAGCCACCAGGGAGGGCCTAAATCTTTTTTTAAAAAAAGAAAAATTAAGTAGAAGATTAGTGATATGAATACTAATCCAGTGGCCCAAGAGTTTTTTCAACTTTGACATTTTAAAATGATTTAATTGCAGAAAACATTTTCTTCTGCTCAACAGTCTAACAATAAACTTGATAACATAGATTAAATGGTAAAGCTCCTTGAAAATACAACTACCAAAAATGACACAAAATAAATACAAAGTCTAAAGAGTTTTACATTGTTAAATAAATTTAATTTATTACTAAGTCTCCCCAAAGAATACCACACTCCAGCTGTTTTCACTGATGAGTTCCATCAAGACAGCAGGAAGAAATAAATAGCAATCTCATACAAAGTTTCAGAAACAGAAAAAAGAAGACTCTTCCAACTCATTTACATTATCCTACTCATTAGCCTCGTAAAAGGCTAATACAACTTTGATGGCAAAACTTACATGTAAAAAAGTTATGAGAAAATTTCAAATAATGAGTGTCCTCATTATGGGGGAAAATGTGTTTAACGAAATATTAAAAAATTAAATCCAGGGATAAAATTTATAATGATCAAATTGGGTTTATTACAAGAATGAAAAGCTGCATCTGTATACCAACTATTGGAATAAACTACCTCAGCACAGAAAGAAAAACTGTATGAACAGCTCCATCGTTGTATGAAGGTATTTGACAAAATTCAATACCCATTCATGGTCAAAACTCTCAAGGAATACACAAAAACTTCCTCAATCTGGTAAAAGGGATTTATAAAAATTCTACAGTTAAGATCATAAACTTAATGGTATAAGTCTGAACATTTTCCCATAATATCATAAATATGACCAGGCTGTCTACTCTCACTGTTTCTAATCAACATTAAAATATATACCTTTGCCAGTACAGTAATGTTAGAAATTTAACAATCATAAGGACAGGAAAGAAAGAATTAAAACTGCCTTTTTTCACAAAGGACATGACTATTTTTTTTTCTGAAGATCCTAAGAACACACAAACAGACACACATATGACTTTAAAACTAATTTACTGTTTCTTTTCCTTGTCAGACTAAGATCTCCTTACCCCCAACTATCCAAAAGCTCTAATGTATTCTCCCATTTCTCCTCCATTGACATTCTTAATTTTGTTAATACAGTTTATGGTGCTTTGACCCCTTCCAATTCCAAGTTTATTTCCTAAAAGTCATACACTGCCTTCCGCTTAAACTTCCAAGTTTACTAAAAATGTTCATCAATGGTTTTATACAAATCAATTAGAATTAAAGTCTCAAAGGTTCTCATCAAAAGATAGAAGTCAAAGCACCAGAATTTCAGAAAAAAAAGGAATATGGTACCCAAATCTATACTCACAAACAGAATGTAGGCAAACACCAATGCAAAATTATTTAAATCAGAATTTCATACCATCTGAGGAAGTTTTAAAACATATCTTTAAAAACTTTGATATTATTTTTATCTAGAATGGAATTTCTATCCCTTCCCCCAAATATGGATATATTCCTCCAACCAAAGAATACTGCAGAAATGGCACAGTGAGACTTGCAGCTGTGGCCTTGTGCTGAGACATCCACTCCTGGTACCTTTAGTCACCAAGTAAGAAGCCCAACTACCCTGAAGCCAAGTTGTGGTCAAGCCCAAGTCACCTGCAAACACAGCTGAGGTCAATCTTCAAGTTATGCAAGACAGGTTCAACTATGCCTCAACCAGTGAAATAAACCTCTGCCTTCTCATTTTTCTCACTTAAAGGCCCAGATAACATTGATTACAGATAGGACATCCCTGCTGTGCTCTGTTCAAATTTCTGATTACCAAATCCAAGAGCATAATAAAATGATTGCTGTTTTACTCTGTTACATTTGGGGTGGTTTGATAATGCAGCACTTGATATTAGAATACTGGATAAATAGGAGATTTCACTGTGGCATCACATTAGAAAACCACAGCATCCATAGGCTGTTGTGAGAGCTGGAGCATGGAGAGTGGTGAATAAACAACATCTGCACCTCATTGAAGGAAAGAGATCCAGGGCTGGAATATGCGTTAAAGGCTAGACAATCTTGCCAGTCATTTCCCTTGACAGCCAACATGCTTCCCCCTTGCTGCTTGTGCTGCAAGATTCCCAAGCTAGGAATAAATACTTCTTTTTGCATTCCATGCCATTTGAGTGTATCAAATAAATGTAGATGAAATTAAAGAGTAATCTCTAAGAACAATCAAGACCTGGCTATACAGAGAAGAGATAACCTGGCATGGAACACTGAGAAGAAACTGCAGAACCACACAAAGAATAATTCTACAAATATGAAATGCAAATTTTGCCAGCCAAGCTTCATTAGATAATAGCTGATAAACAGAGGATGGACAGAGGAATGATGTTGCCATGATTCACCAGGGTATGTAAATTTCAGTCACTAAGACATGAGCACCCATAGCTGGGCCATTCAGGTAGTTTCCTATGAATCCTTCAGGGGAAACCTTAATGATATGCTGATCTTTGATTCACTCAATGATTTTACTATTTTACCTTTATGTCTACTGTCTCACTTCCTACACACTTTGGCAACTACACCAGTTCTTACAATTTCAACTAATAACATTCCCACTTTGAATCTCCAATCTATTGCTTGGTCTCAGACATCTTTCATCAACTCTTAACTTTTTTTATTTGCAATTTTTATTTGACATAATCAATTAGGTATCTAATGGACTCTTATACCTCCAAATTCAACATAATCAAAACTTACCTGCGATATACATCCCTTCTAACCCCCCAGTGCATTCCCTCTGTGTGCTCTGTTTGCATTGGTAGTGTCTGTTACTATTTTCCAGTGGCAGATGATAAAATTAGGGGAACATATGAGTCAAAGAATAAATAGTAGCTGGATAAACAGTCACAATTGGAAAAATACATATATCTTTTCAAGCTAGTATTTTTATGTGATGATGGATGAATGGATGAAGAATATATAGTTATACATATCATGGAATAATATTCAGCTGTTAAAAAGGGTGAAATCTTGCCATTTATGTCAATATAGATAGAAATTGAGGGTTTTATATAAGTGAAATAAGTCAGGAAAAAAATACCATATGATTTCACTCACACATGTAATATAAAGCAACTCAAGAAGCAACTAAACATCACAAAAGAAAAATAATCTTTAAACTCTGACAACAAAAGTATTGTTACCAGAGGGGAAAAAGGTGGAGGTTGAAAAGAAGGTAGAAGGGAGTCAAATAGATATTGGGAGAGGGTTATTGCAACTTTGGTGGGAGGCATGGTGTGTTACACACATACTCAAAGGGGTATGAAATGCTTACAGTGTTGTAAAGCAGTATACTACTTCAACAACAGCAAAAAAGACAGGCAGTTCTCAGCTGGCCTGTGATTCTGCAGTTGCCCCTCTCTTCTTTTCCTAATAAATCTGTCCTTTGAATGCTAAAATATATATATATATTGAATGAATGAATGAATGAATGAATGAATGAATGAATGAATGAATGAATGAATGGAAAGATGGCTTCAGGTGAGCAGTTGACAGGAAGCTACACATAATGAAGTTCCCCCAAACAAAACACTGACCTAGGATATTCAGATGTGGTGATTTCTATAGAAGAAAGCAGGGTTAGTAGTAATGTTGTGCAGTTTAATGACTGACAAACAAATCAAAAAACAGCTAACAGTTGTTTAAGTTAAAAATCTTAATCACTCTTACTTTATCACTTTTCATTACTACATTCTGGACATTAAGTATAATGTTATTTTACATATGTAGTGCTGTCTCCTATGCCCCAACTTTAAAAATAAAAAGTTCTTCTATCAACTCTTTTTTTAAAAAATTTTATTTAGTAATTTTAAAGAGTTATTTATTTATGCACACAGAACTGAGGTACAGTCCAGAGGTGCAGGGGCAATGAGAGGCTTCACCTGAGACAGAGTGGGGAGCAGAACAGGCAGATCGACGAAGTACACTGCTGAGGGGAGCAGCGGGCGGGTCAGGAGAGGTCTGCCACGCCATGTGGGTCACCTCTGGGATGGGGGATCAAACTTGCACTGAGGCGGCTTCAGCTCACTTGCAGTGTTGCGCCCTAACTTGTTGCACCACCAGGGACAGGGAGGGCCCTCTTCTACCAACTCTTTAACATTCAAATAACAAGACAAGTTCACGCATTATCCTGTATCTTTTTTGAAGATTTATTTTTATTATTTATGCATACAATAATTGGGATGTGGGCCAGAGGTGCAGGGGATGAAAAGATTTACCAGTGTCAGCGTGGGAGCAGAACAAGCAGATCGACTGAAATACACTGCTGAGGGGACCAGGCTGTGCCATTTGGGTCACTTCCCTGGCTGCAGTGGCTGCCACAAACTTGATAGTTCTGAGACTGTAACCCCTGAGCCACCATGGAGGCCCCCCATTCTGTGCCTTTTGTAAATTCTGTTTCTCTGACTGAACTATCATCTCCACCACATTTTAGCTTCAATCCCTGCCCATCTTTCAAGTTCCAGTTCAATGGCAAACTCTTTTGGAAAGCCATGAATTCCTTGTTAATTGTTTCCATCTCTTTTCTTTTTAAGCTCTTGCCACATATTTAATTTCTTAACTTACAGCATTGTATATAATTTTATTCCTTTCATTCTAGGCTGTAAGCATTTTGAGAGCAAGGATAACAATTTATTACTTGTTTTTTAATCCATGGTGTTTGTCATAGGATCTGCCAAGTGAAGGCACTAACCAAAAAATTGTTTAATGCATGAGTGATTAAGGGAGCGAGACAGTGTGAAGTGCACAGCTATGAATTTATGTGTCTCTGAAATAATGAAAATGTAAAATTAAAAGGACATTTCTGTCAGCATAATGTGAAAGATGGGAATTTGAAACAAAAGAATTAAAGTATTTTCATTTTACAGATGAAAAATTAAGAACGAGAAATCAAGCAACTTAGGCCTTATTATAATTCACAAAGTATCAGACTGTGTGATGCCAATGTCCTTTATTTAGTTGTACACTGGTCAATCAATCATTTCAACCTATCTGTCACTGGTGGAGATGCCCCAAGACACATTTGAGGATAGTTGTAGGGAAAAGGCAGAGATGGAGAAGGATAGTGGATATTGCACCTGGACGAACAGAAAGGACTGAGAGAATAATGGACTGAAGGGAGCCCAAAGAGGCAGAGGACTGGAAGGCAACAGGGATGTGGGAATTAATCACATACTTAAGGCAACAGCAAGACACGAGAGCTACACAAAATACCAAAATGTACCGACTCCATGGGGAGAAGGAAATCGAATCAGAAGTAGAAAAGTGCAGCTCTGTAACAAGGTGAAGAGCTCAACTGCCGGCGGGAGAATATCAACAAGAAGTTTTTAACTACATCCCCAAAGATGAAACTAGTGTGTGCAAAAATGCTGCTATGTATGTAAGTTTAAAACTATGTACTGGTAGTGGATGGAAATGATTAGGACATCGTCATGAGCTATAATATATAACCAAGAATAACTTAATGATAAATACGAGCACTTCCTTTATGTTTGTATTCAAACAACATTCTGTTATAAAGAGGTGAACGCATGAATGTAGAAAGGTTATTCAAGCATCGCTCCATGTCTTTATTAATTGATTCAGCAACGGTATTTTCAACACTAATTTCTCAGGCATCAGGAAAGAGAATATGGAAAGGAAGAGGCATGGTCCTGCAGTCAAAAAGCTCAGAGATTTGCCACAGATCAAAGAAGAGAATAAATAAAAGCATCAAGTCATGTACATCCTATAGAACCAGAAGATTCTTAAAAAAAAAAAATATTTATTTATTAATTATTTATTTATTCATACAGAACTGAGGTACAGGCCAGAGAAGAGAGAGTGAGAGAATTCACCAGAGACAGAGTGGGGAGCAGAACAGGCAGATCGAAGAAGTACACTGCTGAGAGGAGCAGCGGTTGGGTCAGGAGAGGTCTGCCAGCCATGTGGTCACCTCCGGGGCAGGCGGGGATCGAACTCATGCGGAAGCAGCTTAAGCTTCTTAGTGCTGTGCTTTAACCCGCTGCGACACCAGGGAGGGCCAGAACCAGAAGATTCTTACCCATCAACAACAGAGAAAAACTACTTGGGGCATATAGAGAAATTAAAAAATATTTAGGATATGCGCTATGACTACCAGAACTATCTACTTAGGACAGAGCCAGTGCCTCTCGTTCAAAAGCCAGATGTTTCTAAATGCAGGAAGGGTTTTTCTGTGGCCACAGTTTCTGAAGAAAATGCAAAGGTAACAGATGGCTCCAAAAGTCCTCATTTACTGCATTAGATATCCAGCTTTGTAATGTAAAATGCCATGTCGTCCCATGAGAAGTTATGAAATCTTCTGGAAAATTCTCCTTAGTATTTTCATCCAGGGAAATGTAGAGCAATGACATGGGTCAAGCAAATTGCTAAACCTCAATGAACTCCTATATAAATGATGATATAATGATACCAATCTCCCATCATTATATAGTACAAAGCAATGATTCATAAATTTAAAAAGTATAATAATATATACCTTAATAATAATAGATATTACCATGAAAATGCAAGGGAGAAAAAATTGCATTTTTCATTAAGGTTCAGTAGTATTAGTGTCTGAACATCCATATAAATTGTACTATAGTTTTTTTTAAAAAGATAACCAAAATTGTTAATTGTAGAATGCAATTATTTTTTGAATAATCAATTTTAGTTTCACAATGGTGCCCTGGTCATTCCATTTCACCTGTTTTGCTGGCATCACCTTTAAGGATATAGCACAACTGAAGTTTCTACAGAGCTAATGCCAGATCCCGCAATCTCATTTATCATTGTGATACCTAAACTATTAAAGACCCAGGCTCAAATAAACCAAGGAGAATGAAAAGATGCCATTTACAAGGAATGTCATCATTAATTGAATTCTAAAGCCATGACTCATGACAATAACTGAGCTGTTAATGGCTCTAAAGACAACTAACCCTAGAAATGTCAAATCCCTTCTGACCAGCTTTGACACCTGCTACCCCATCTTACAGGTTCTAATTATTTAGTTTCCTCAGTTACTGCTTTATTTTTACTTTAAAATTACAATTTTGAACTTGTGAATCATAAATGTCATTGAATATGATAGGAAAGTTGTTCAATCATATAATCATTATCAGGAAAATGTTACTTAATTCCTTTCAGTGTATGTGTGAGAGCCAACTTTCTACATTAAATTGAGATTTCCATATACTCAGATTTCATTTTTCATTTATCAAGATTTGATTGACTATTCACTCCAACCATGTACCAAACAATATTGCATTTGCTAGGAAAACAAAGAGTAATGGGCTAAGCAATCTTAATTAGATTACCAAAATTGTATTTTTTGTCTGTGACTCAATAATACTGTTCTAATATTATTTCATGCAGCATATTTATATTAATATAAAGTTATTATCTTAGCTTAAAATGGAAGATAATATTTTTAAAATAATTAAAGTAATAGAAAAAAGCATAAGAAAAAAATTTAAGTGACAATTTATATCTTCTATTTAGGGATGGTTTAAGACTCTGGTTTCAATTTAAGCAGCCTGAACTAATGAATTCTAAAATCAGAAAATTGTTGCCACTGAATACATTTCCTTTTATAGGAGGAAGAGAGAAAAAAGACGTATTTTTGCATGAATGTTATTCTAATTCTCACGAACACTTTATTTTTTATTATTCTCAACCATTCAAGGTTGTAGTTAAGATAATCACCACTTAACAAAGGTGAAAGCTAAGGCTCTAGAAAGTTAAATAACCTGCCTGATATCTTGTGAATAAGTTAAGAGTCTGGCTATCATATTACACCACACAGCAGGGATGAGATAAGAATGTCTTTCATAGTAGTGAGTGTGGTATAGTAACATGTATTTAAGGAAGTATGATCTTATGCCTCTGGATCATAAATATCACAATGTTACCTCAATTGAAAAGATATTAAGAAGTGTATGTTTTCTGAGAAATCTATGGTGAATTTACTTATTTTCAATATTTAAGTCATTTTGATTCCATAGACATGTGTACATTCTATTAAAATTATATGGTAAAAAACACCTATAACAGGTCTCCCTGGTGGTGCAACGGGTTAGGGCACAGCACTACAAGCAAGCCACAGCCACTGCAAGTTCTATCCCTGGCTCCAGAGGTGACCCACATGGTGCGGCAGACCTCTCCTGACCCGCCCGCTGCTCTTCTCAGCAGTGTATCTGGTCGATCTGCCTTTTCTGCTTCCCACTCTGTATCTGGTAAATCCTCTCACTCTGCCTGCATCTCTGGCCTGTACCCCAGCTCTGTATGAATAAATATTAAAATAAAACCTATAACAAAAAAAAAATTCAGAATTTAAAATAAATATTAGCATAAAGTTTACAAAGCATAAAATATTTTAAATGACTTTGTATTTTAATAACTTCATTAGTAACGTTAACTAAACATTACCGTTTCAAAGGAATGGATTTTCTAGAAATGTTATTAGTGCTTTTCAGCTTAAATCCTCACACAGGCATCACTAAATATATCTGCCTCCTGTAAGTCTCTTAATTGTCAAAGTGACCCAAGACTTCCCTGGGCCTCAAGCTGAGACAGTTTGTTTCTCAAATGTTGTGCAGGAATCATCTGTATCAGAGTAAGTAGAAAACAAATAATCCAGCTCACTAAATCAGAATATTTGAGAAAGGAAACTAAAAAAAAAAAAAAAAAAAGCCATGTTATTAAGCACAATATATTATTCTGATACAGATGGCCCCAGAAGAGTATAAGGTCAATTTACCTCACTGGGGGAGAACCAGTGTTTCTGATCATTCTATTTATTTTTAGACTGGCAAATAGAAATAAAAAACATCTATAGTCAGCTTTTTTGTATGTGATCATCACTCTGGGGTATGGAGACACAAACTAATACTTAAACCTAAGGCTTAATTGCTGACTTGGGGATAATTAGTTCTACTGTGATTTCTAAAAAAAAAAAAAAAAAATTTAATTTAAATATTGAATAATTTTCACACAATTTTAAAATTCTGGTAAAAAAAAAAGGCAGGTGCATTACTTAGAATGTTGACATTCCATTTAAATTATTACCTTAAAAAATAGCTGAAAAGGAAGCTCCTCTTTAGCAACAGTCATGTGGAAATGCTATCTTTATAATGTACTCTTAACCTCAGTTTAGGTGCCTGTTCATTTTTCCTTTTTACTACATCTGCACACCAGGATAGTGCTTACAGTCAGCTCTCATAGAAAAGCATCTAAGTACAGTACTCTGCTACAGTTGCTAAGGTAACCACCATCTGCTAGTCTGTTAAAAGTTTTGAGTTCACAGACATCTTAACCTACCTTCCTGAAACATCCAACATAAAGCCAGTGCCTAGAGAAAGTTGGCTCTCTTGTGTTGGTTTTACATCTCAGGCTAGACCATGTGTAACATCAAATGAGGTTGGTATTTTTAGTTTACAATTTTTGTTGCATTTCAACCATTAGTAGAAGACTAGATGTGTTTTAAAATAAAATCTTGGATGAGCTCATCTTGATTCATTCAGAGATTTTAGTGTTACTTTGACTTGAATATTGATATATAATACTGATCTTTCTGAGCTTTTTTTTTTTTTTTTCCCCTAGTAGCAGATGTTCAAGACATGAGAATAACATATTTTGCTTGGAAAAAGAAGCAGCAGTTTCAGCAGGAAATGTTATCTTTTTTAGACTTGTTAACACTTGGAAATAGTCTGCTGGGTGTGTTGAGATCTTCCTTATTCAGTACTATTGATGAGGTCTTTAATAATGCTCTAAACTCCATTATTTCCTTAACATTAAAGGTGAATTAACCAGCATTAACCCCAATATCCCTTTCATGTCCCTTAGTTTCAACTAAGGATGTCACGTAAAATTGGCCTGCTAATAATTCAGATTTTCCAATTTCTAGTCATGTCTTAGAAATCCCTTCATTCATCCCACATTAAGTAGCAGCCCACTACTCAGAGCATTTAGCCATAACTGACCTTCCCCTCCAAGACCACACATCCAAATTTCATTAAATTACTCGTTGCTTTTCTTGCCTCTTCTTCTACGTTACCTATTTGTCTTTAATATCCTCTATGACCTAATTTCCATTAAATCTCTTTTACAGAAAATTCACTCTCCAAAATTAGAACTGAGATGCCCATCCCCAAATTCAATCACTTTATTTCTTATAACTATTATATTACTATGCTTTCTTTGACCACTGGCTTTTATAATAAGCCACTCTTAGATATCTTTCTGTCAGCACTTACTTTGTCTCCTTTACTTATCAAATCCTCAATAAAAATCAATTTAACCACATAGTCATGTGCATCTATCAATATCCCATTCCTAGACTTGTCCTTGAAAATGAAACAGTGAATAAGGTAACAGGATCCTTATCTTCAGAGTGTCTGCAATCTAGTGAAAACAATGGAATTTTTTTTCTTAAAGTAATCATAGTATTAAAAAGAAGTAGAATAGGAGACAATGAATACTTACTGTAATCAAGTCTGACCTAATTTAGCTAGGCAGTGATGATTTTCATGAGCGAATGCCTGGATAATCCCTAATCAAATACTATTTGCACTATACTTTCATGGGGCAATGAAAGGCATAGTATAAATAATTTGCATGCTTATATTTAAAATACACTTCTGCTTATTTTTTATTTTACTGAAAATAACTATGTGGGGAAAGATGGATTGGAAGGAAAATCTTTTTTAAAAAATGCTTAAAATTTCCATCTGTTAAAAGCTGAGCTTATACATATTTTATTCAAGTGAGTATCAGTGGGTTTCAGTTTGTAATGATGTCATATTTTACTGGGTACAATTAAAATTGGGACATAACTGTTTCATGTAAAATCAGTATTAATAAAATCCTGAAAACTTTATCCATACAGAAATACAAAGAAAAGTCAAGATATTGATTGCATTGTGTATTTTAAAATTCTGGAAAAATCAGTTTAAAAGGTTGAAACCCCGTTTGTATATTTATTTTTTTAATTTTTTATTACAAAAAGAATGAAATAAAACCACTAACTCACACTGTTCATAGAATATATATACTTAATATATGTGTAAGATCTGAAGCCATGAAATAAATAGAAGAAAACATAGGCAAACACTTCATGATAAGGTTTTGGTGATGTCTTTGGGTACTTGATTCCAAGAGCAGGACAAACAAGCAAAAATAAACAAATGGCCCTACCTTATATTAAAAACTTCTGTACAGCAAAAGAAACTATCATAAAACAAAACAATCTTTGTACACTGTACACCTAACAAGGACTGATATCCATGATTTACAAAGAACTCATATAACTTGACAAACATAAAAATAAAATGTAACCCAAACAATATTGGGGTAGATGAGTTAAATAGACACTTCTCCAAAGAAGAATAAGAAGACATGAAAAAATGCCCATTATCATATTGTCAGGGAAATACATATCAATAGCACAAGTGACCACCTCACTCTGTAAGAATGGCCCATATCAAAAAGAATAGAAACAAGTGCTGGAGAAGTTGAGGGAAAACAGGAACTTCACTGTTGCTGAGAATGCAGACTCCTCTAGACCTTAAAGGAAAAGCTAGAAAGTTTTCTCAAAAGATCAAAAACAGATCTACCATGTGGTCCAGCATTCCCTACAACTAGATATGTACCCTAGGAATTCAAAAGCACTATATTAAAAAGATATATGCACTCCAATCCTTATAACAAACAAGATGAAGTGCACACTTAAGGACTCACTGATGAATATGCCCACCCATATACCATCTCACACATGAACACACAGTATACCCAAATAATGAAGAACATTCTTAATAAAAATAATAAAAATCAAATATCAGGCCTAAGGTAAGAAAGTAAATCAGACTTTTTTTTTTTCTATTTTTGTACCTGGTACATGTGTTATTAAAAAATAAATCACTGAATATCAGCAGCTTAAGTTCTTCTGGCCTGGAGGCAAAGATAAAGAAATTTGGATTGACTAGAGATCAGACTTCAGAAGTTGTTGGTAAGAAAAATCAGATTTTATAGATATAGCAAATCATTATCAGATCTCAATAAATCTTGAAATAAAAAAATTTTGGAGGAAGTTATAGATTCAGTTAATATCAGCTTGGCAATGGCTACTGGGATAGTGAAAATGCAAAGACAATTAAGGGAAAAAGATACTATTAAGAGGCAGCATTTGTACATATCACACTACATCTTTTTTTTTTTAATTTTTATTAGTCTCCTATGAAGTCTTAATAGAAAAGACCTGAGATTTAACTTCTTTCTTATAACTTTTACATGGAAAGCAGCTTTCCATGTAAAATGCATGAAGAGAATGAATGCATGAGAGTGAGAAATCAGCTGTAATGTGTATTAAGAGCTTGTTATGAAGGGAAATGAACCTGGTTAAACACATGATGCCCATGACTTGGGATAAGTTATTCAGTCATCTAAGCTTAGTGTCATCTTTTATAAAAGGGGACAGTAATAAAGTGAATAAACACATGCAGGACACTCAACATCCCAGAATGTTGTGTGTAAACTCATTGATTCTGAAGCTGAGGCATCCTTACAAATCAGCATCTGATAGTTCAGATTTACATACAATTTATCACCACATCTTCAGGTTCTATAACCGGGGGCCCAATCACCTATGTAATTAAGCCTTGATGGCTATGTCTGTATTGAACATGTACAGAATTTTCTTGCCCTGATTTCCTAAACACAGTAAAATGACTATTACTGTAGCATTTCATTACATTAATTATTACAAGTAATCTAGAAATAATTTTAGGAATATAGGAGGATATATATAGGCTATCGGCAACTACTACACCATTTTATATGTGGAACTAATGAATCAGTGATTTTGGTATCCAAATCCTCCAGATATACAAAAGGACAATTATATCCACAATGTATAAAACAAATTTTTTTTTAAAGATTTATTTATTTATTCATACAGAGCTGGGGTACAGGCCAGAGGCTCAGGGACGGTGAGAGGCTTCACCAGAGACAGAGTGGGGAGCAGAACAGGCAGATTGACGAAGTACACTGCTGAGGGGAGCAGCGGGCGGGTCAGGAGAGGTCTGGCTCGCCATGTGGTCTCCTCCGGGGCAGGGGGCAGGCGGGAATCGAACTCATGCGGAAGTGGCTTCAGATTCTCAGTGCTGTGCTTTAACCCGCTGCGCCACCAGGGAGGGCCGTATAAAACAAATTTAAAAAAAAAAAAAAAGACAAACTACAAAGTCATCGTTAGTAAAAAATATCTGATTTAATGCAAAAATAAATAAATAAACCTTACTGATCAGTGTGGATAAATTATTCTCTTTACAATTACTTAGTGACTTTGAAAAATTGTTTAATTGGCAATACCAGGATGATGCTGAGTCACTTGCTTTAAATAACTGCATGCCTACAGTAAAAATTTTCAAAGTTTTTGCAAGTTTCTTAAGCATGCTTAACAGCAAGAATACAGGTAAGCAAAATATATGTAATATGTTTAAATTTTTCATTTTTAAGTCCCCATGTATAAAAGCAACTTTGAAAGTTATTCTTTAGTCATATATCCTGTTAGATATAGGGACTACATAGTTTACAATAACATGGCAACTAACTCTCTCTGAGTTTTGAAATAGACTGACAAAGACCTGACAAAAGTCACTATCAGACTTCTGTGGTGCTTACAGATAGAGATCTGAATCTTCAGAGTCATTCAAAAAACTCTTGAAAAGGGAAAAATGTTAGACTTGGTATTTGGATAAAGAAGGGGAAAACAGACAGGAGGCAAAGATGTAAATGAGATGTGGAAACAATGGTGTGTGTGTTGTGTGTCTGTGTAGGAGAGGAATGTGGGGGTGGATTATCTTAAATGGTTGGTATATGAATTTGTCACTTAAGATCCTGTATGAGCAGAGGAAGGAAAAGAAGCAGAGTCCATCATCATATAATGCAGTTGGAAACATTGATCAGCAGATGGCACACATGTCAGGAAACCTATTTCACTGCACAAAGGATTTATGCAGAGACACTCCAAACTTCATGGCATGTCACACACTGCTTCTAAGAAGCCAGCTGAAAAGATGTATGCATATTTTCATATTTGATTTCTTCAAAAACCCATTCATAAAGAAGTGATTTTTTAAAGAAAGCATAGGAAGAAGAGTAAATGCCATTTAAGTACAAAGTAATTATAATTAAAATTTCAACACCTTGAGAAGGAATAGTGAAATTAAAAGATTAACATTATCTAATTTTAAGCTTTTCTACAAGCTAAAATAATCATGCCAATCTGGTACTGCCATAGGACACATAAGTCAATGGGACAATGAAGAGACCCCATAAATGGTAGGAAAGATGTTTGAAAGTAATTCAATAGGAGGAGGAAGGATAGTCTTTTCAATATATCTTTGATTGTTTCAAGTCATATCTGTATAAAAAAACTGATACTGATTTGTGCCTCAGATCATGTGCAAAAATTTTATATAGTTAATAAAATTTGGATTACAAAACTAAGTCTAAAGACCAAGCTACAGAGCCTCTGAAGAAATATATAGCAAAATATTTCATGATCAGTTAGGAAATGATGATTTACATGAAACAAATAACTAAATATATAAATAGTTTAAAAATTCTGATTTCATTAAACTTGTGCTCATCAAATGGCACTGGAAAATGAGAACATATTTGCAATACACCATCATATAATTATATACAGATGATCTAAATAATACCACAAATAAATAATGATAATGGCAATGTTGATAATGATAATCAAATAAACTGGTTAAATATGAGTGAAATATTTCAGAGATTTCAGAAAATAGTATGTAAAAATGTTCAGCAGACCAATGAAAATAAGCTATTCATTGTCACCAGGAAAATGAAAGTACCACAAGAAGATATGACTGTACATCCATCAAAATGGCTAAAATTAAAGAGTAGTAACAGCTAACATGGGAGAGAATGCAAATCATTGGGCACATTCAGTTATTAGTGGCAGATCAGTATCAGTGGAAACAGGCTATTTCTTTTAAAATTACACATATACCTACCTTATGATTCATTAATCCCAAGCATATGTATTTACCCAAAAGAAACAAAAACATTTCTCTAATAACTTACAGAAATGTTCACAGTAATCATGAACTTAAAACAGTAATGTTTATTATCTAAAATATTATTATTCAAAAGAACTTAAAAATGGAAATAACAAAGTCTATCAATAGGAAATGGAATACAAAACTGCAGCATGCTCATACAGTAGAAAGCCATTCAGCAATAAAAAACAAATGCATTTCTTACAAATACTGTATAGATGAACCTCTAAAACATTACCCCAACATAAAAGCACATCGACTCATTGCTGCCATTTTCAAAACAAAACAACACAAAGTCACTCAAAAGAAAGAAATCAGAGGGGCTATTGCCTCTGGAAGATGGTGGCACAAATGTTTGGGGTGTTGAAAACATGGGTATATAGATTTATCAAAATTCATCAACCCCCACTTAAGATCTACTTGAATCTTGTTTTTGTATCTATAAATTCTCTTTCATTCTCAATTCCATTAGTAAAGGGTAAATATGTGATGTTCACCTCCATATTAGCCTTCCCTTCACAAACCACTAGCTTATCCTATATGCTTTGATTATTCACAGGCAGTCTGACACTCAGGCACTTCCCTCCCTGGTTTGAAGTAAACTCAACAGGAACAAAAGGGATCACATCATGAATCCTATGCACCATGTCTATGTCATAAATGGGATCAAACTCTACTGATTCATTTTTAGTTTTTTGTTTGTTTGTTTGTTTTTTAAGATTTATCCATTTATGCATTCAAGAACTGAAATATAGGCCAGAGGTGCCAAGGATGAGAGGATTCATCAAAGACACAGTGGAGAACAGAAAGGCAGATTGAATGAAAGACACTGCTGAGGGGAGCAACAGATGAGACAAGAGAGGTCTGCTGCACCGCGTGGGTCACTTTCCTGGAAGGGATAGAACTCATGCTGAACTGGCTGCCTACAGCTTCAATTAAGCCCTGTACTTAAACCACTTCAGACACCAAGACAGGCACCACTGGTAAACTCTAACAATTGAATTTCTCAACCATTTTACCATATCCAGCCAATACTATGTCTTTTAAGACTTTCTCCTAGTATCATTCTATTTTTATAGAATCTCTGTTAGTTCCCTAAGACTTAACAAGGGCCTTGTCCATCTTTTACACAGATTAGTAGGATATGCAAATGTACCACCTCAGTAAGATTGCCACTTGATAGCTAAACATAAAGTTTGGAATTTGGGTCCAAAATGAAGAAAAAGAGCCAGAATTAGTTAGCTACAAATGAATTAACAATGAAGAATAACTGTTCTGAATTCTCATATAGTTGTATTTAAAATGTCTTTGCTTGCAAGTAAAAAATATGCAAATTCAAATGATGTGGTTTTTTTTTTTCAAGTTTTAGAATTACTCAAAAGATGAGATACTTAAAGAATCCCAAAAGAAGCAGGACCTCACAAGTTTCCAGAAACAGAAGCCAGAACCCTTCTGGAATCTGGGCATGTACTCCTCTTAATCTCCGCTCTACCCACTTTTGTCCTTCTGTTTAGTTCTGATCTCTCTGGGATGAATTTCTCTATTTCTTAATTTACCATATGGTAGAAAGTGGCTGAGGCACTGTTCCTGTGTTTTATAGATTTTTTTTTTAATTTGAACATATAAAGAGACTAACTAGAATCAAATATATTTAAAAATCTTGAAATAAAAGCTGAAGCAGCGGAAACAGTTCCACTCACACCAAATAAAGGGTCATCAGAAGTTAGTGGTTTTGCCGACAAATAAGCACTATCTAGCATTCTGCAGTGAGTTACATAGATTACTTAAAAGAAATGAAAAATTTCTATGTCCCTTTAATGTATTCCAAAAAGAAAAGACTTAATACATAATATTCATAGTGGTGACTAAGTTATTAGTAAAAAGTAAATGGTATTTATTGTCTATTATATTTTTTGAATCAGTTCTGCAATACTTGTTGTATTGCAATACTTGCCTGCAATATTTAAGGTTTCCATGAAACAATAATTTCTACAAAAAATGTTAAAACAAGCATTGAAAATTTTAAGTGGTTAAACTTAAATTGCAAGAAATGTTCATATATTAATTCCCTTAGCATGCTGAATGAATGAGGTAACATTTCCAATCTTTCTCAAATAAGTTGGTTATACATTTTTTAAATACAGCAATACATCTATTGCTTCTTCTTAGTCTACACTTCCATTTGTCCACCAGCTCATCCTTTATTATTTATAGGGTTTTATGTGTATTTAATTTTTTATAAATCTATATCAAATATTAATTCTTTAAAATAGAAGCTACGTTGTCAAATCCACACAGCAAGCCAGTACTAATGAGGTATTATATTGCAGCCTGAGACTCCTCTTTTGCAAAATATGGTATTTAGCAATATTAAAGTTGTAAGAAAAACAGTATTGTAATTTAATTTAAACTTGTAAAAAACAAAGCAAATACCTGTTTACTTGTAGTGAAAAATCTAAACAGTGAACAGTAAAACAGACTAGCAATGTTAGCATTCTATCTTGGGATTTATTTACATTATTATAACATATACAGTGTGTGTATATATATATGTATGTATATATATCACATGTTATGTATTATAAAACATTGTGTAATTTGTAATATATATTAATTTTCTGCTCTAGTAGGCTGTTCAGACCTAAATAATAGTTTGATGACAAAATATATTCCTTTATATATTAGTAACAACAGTAGCAGTTGCCAATTTACTGTATAATTTTACCACATATTTTCCAACTGCTAAGCAATTCACAAATTACTCCATTCACACATCTCCTTTATATTTCCAGCAATCCTATATAGGCATTGTTATATTACCATTTTTCAGATGTGGCAATAAGATTTAGAATAGCAAAGTAACTACTCTAAATCTTTTTAAGTAAAGTCCACATTGAAAAGCAAATCATTCTCATCATGAATGACTACACAACTTCTCCAACCAACCAAACTAAAATGTGGGAATTTGCTCAAAATTTTTATGAATTTTATGTTGGCTACAAAAAACCAGTAAAAACAAATTGGAGGGTCCTTCCAAGCATCCTTAGGAGTCATCCCTGATTCTGCTCCATCAGATCATAAAATGCATAAAATCTTATTTTTCAAAGATCTAAATTATATTCTTCAAAGACTAAGTCTTTGTAATGGTTAATTAGCCAATTATAAACTAAGACTCATTTTATATTACAGGCTGTATCCAGATACACTCAATAAATATTTGTGGAATAAACTAACTTCTTGGCCTCAAAATGAACCCCTCTCTTAAATAACTCATGCTAAAAATGCCTCTGGTTAAATGTGGGGATGGGTTAGGAAAAGATAAATGGATCATTAGGAACTCATCTGCACTACTGGTAGAAACACTTCATGTTCTATTTGTGCTGGTTTAGGAGTTTTTTATGACTGTAAGAAGCCATTTTAAAATCTAATTATCATTTCTATCTAGAGTTGATATTTAAATTCTGGAGCTGTAAGCAAAGCTTCAAGAATGCACTTCTCACTCCTCCCCCCAAACCTAATAACATACCACTCTCACTTCACTCATTAAACCTTTAACTTTCCCTAATTAACAGTTAACCAGCAGAGGGGGAAAAAAATCAAGTCCTTTTCTCTCATCTTAATCTACACCTGGTGAAGGGCAACATGATTGATATTTATGCTGTCTTTCAAAAAACATTAAAGGGTTAGGTTGGCCCACCACACAAAAGTTCTGCCAAACAAAAAGAAGTATGCCTCTTTCTCACTATGAGGAACTGTGGGAAGGGAAAAATAAAATATGAAAGGTGTGCTTATTGGCTCTGCTGGGATGAAACTCAGGGTGGGTCATCTGCCTATAAGAGACTATGGGAAGTTCTTACCTTCCCGACAGTCCTGTGTGGACCCAGGGAAAGGAAAGTTAATGTGAGCTCTCCTGTAAGGCAAGAACAGTGTTAAAGTTAACGCTCAGGAGCTGCTTCCCATGTGAAAAAGATGATGCACTGAGCACCGATGGGTTCAACTCTGAAGCCTCTAGGTGAGTGAGGAACTATGGAAACTTCCAGGCATCAGTACTTTTGCCTGTCAGGCAGCCACTGGCTTAGCTGTTGTCAGTCTGATAACATAGCAACAGATTGGGTAGTTTGGAATTAATCTCTCATAGTTCTAGAGAATGGAGGTCTGAGGTCAGGAGTACCAACGTGTTAAAATGAATACCCTCTTCTGGGTTGCACACTTCTTGTAGCTTCATATAGTGAAGGAGCGGGGGAACTTCCTAAGGCTATTTTTATAAAATTATTACAACTGGCCCTCCCTGGTGGCACAGCAGGTTAAAGCAAAGCACTAAGAAGCTAAAGCCACTTCAGCATGAGTTCGATCCCCGTCCTGGAGGTGATCCACATGGTGACCCACCCACTGCTCCCATCAGCAGTGTACTTCATTGATCTGCCTGTTCGGCTCCCCTGGTGAATCCTCTCACTGCACCTGTGCCTCTGGCCTGTACCCCAGTTCTGTATACATAAATAAATAAATCTTTTTTAAAAATTACCACAACCATTCATTCATGAGAGCTCCACTAATCACTTCCCAAGGGTCACACCTCAAAACCTATTAACATTGGGGATTAGGTTTCCACATAGGAATTTATGGGGGGTGGGGGGTTACATTAGGACCACCACAATCATGGAAGCCATTTTAGATAATAATACCCAAATCACATGACTATAAAGGACCAAACCAGTGCAGGTTGAGGAAAACCTCATAAAAACTAGTCACCAATTTTACATTCTCACAGAAACATAGTTTTTATGGTTCTCTGAGACAGTAATATGGTATAAAATTTTATGACAATCTTAGCATTACTTTAAAATCCCTTTGGAAATAATGATTCATCTCACGACTTGGGTTATTAATTTGGAAATTAAAGTTAGGTAATGAGAATATAGGAAGTTAATATTTTTAATAAAAACATGCTCACACTACAAAGGCTCACCAAATTCTTATTGTTTTGGCACAATAAGGTTAAACCTCAATTTCAAATACCATTTCAAAAATCACACTTACAGTGTTTATTAATCATAATTGTTGAACCAAATTTGCTCCTGTTCCAGTGCCATGTCAACAAAATCAAAGAGGACCCTTTCATGACTGTAAATGCTCTGTATAACCAGAAATAGAAGATCCAATCAGTCTAATTCCAAAATCTGCTAACTCTGTGAATGCATATTTCATCCGTCCTTCCTACCACACATACAGTACATCTCCCCATAATCAAATAATTTCTATATGCTTATTCCATGTGATTAATTCTTTTTCCTATGAAAACTTTTTTTCCTTTCCTCTTTCTCTCCACGTTGCAGTTTTACAAAAGGAGACAGACTACTTCATGAAATGTTAAAGTTTCTTTGTCTCACCTGAACTGTCTATTATAATCATTTTTACATAACACATTAGTAAGAAAAATAAGTATTAAAGAGAAGCTTCTTACCATTTTTCTATGTATTTCATAGTTTAAGAAATGAAATCTTTCCTGCTGAAAATCTTTCCCTTAAGCAAAGGTGCATCAACTACCTCAGGTATTATTTCTTTAAGTAAATGAATCGAGGTAAGGTTGAAAACATACCATACAAAAATTCAGGAAGAAATATTTGCTTTCAAATGAACTTGATGTCATTTATCAGGTTACTTAGATATATATTCACCAAATTATTGATCTCTCATATTCAGTGAAATTGAATTTCCATTGTCTCCAGAAAGATTGCATACTTAAAGGAACAAGTGTTGTTATACTTTTAATTACAATATTTAAATCTTCTTACCATTATCACTACTGTAAATTAATATTACCCCTTTCAAAAAATCTTAAGAAATAAATGTTAGCTATTAATCTGTTGAATGATTTCTTTATTTCATAGTATATGAGACTATTAATGCAATTGATTATACAGAGTATATTTTAAATGCAATATATTTATAAAGTGAAAAATACCATTCAACAACAAAACCAAAAGATAAAAAAGATGGTATTCCTATAACTTAATATAGCTAGCATAATGATTAACTATAAAATATTTCAATGAAATGCATAAGTAAAAATGTACTTTATTATTAATCGATGGCTAAATACAAGTAATAACTACTGTTTTTTAAACACTAAGAATTATTAACATGCAAATTATGTCAAGTTTTAAATAGTAAAAATGAGAACAAGAGGCAAGTATATTTTATTTGAATTCTTTGGTTATTTTTCTTCTTACTACCCATCAAAATAATCCAAAAACTTTAAATACATTTTCATACTGTCTAAAATTATTAACTCCTTTCCTACAACATTTCTTTCATTCATATTTCACACTTTCCAACACTAGGAGTTTATTTTTAAAATAAAAAAAATTAACAAACCCTCTGCATCCTGAAAATTAATCTGCTATAATATGAGTAATTCAGTACTCAATACCCACACATTCCATTTTAGTTCATACAACCTATGCCTAATAAACATTTCATTTTTTTTAAAGATTTATTTATTTATGCATACAGAACTGGGGTAGAGGCCAGAGATGCAGAGCTGGTGAGAGGATTCACCAGAGACAGACTGGGGTGCCGAACAGGCGAACTGACGAAGTACACTGCTGAGGGGAGCAGCAGGCGGGTCAGGAGAGGTCTGCCACGCCATGTGGGACACCTGTGGGTGGGGATCAAACTCATGCTAATGTGGCCTTAGCTTCTTAGTGCTTTAACCAGTTGCACCACCAGGGAGGGCCCAACATTTCATTATTTTTAAAGTGACTATTAGTTTTTATTTTAAAGTGACTGTGGTGGCGCAAGGGGTCAAGCACAGTAGTGTGAAGCTATGCAAAGCCACTAATCCAGGCAGGGAGCTGACCCACATGGCACAGCAGACCTCTCCAGTCTTGCCCGCTGCTCCCCTCAGCAGTGTTTCTCAGTACATCTGCCTGTTGTGTTTCGCACTTTGTCTCTGGTGAATCCTCTCACCCCCTGCACCTCTGGCCTGTACCACAGTTCTCTATTCATAAATAAATAAACCTTTTTAAAATGGTGACTGTTAAGCTTTTTGGCTTCTTGAAGAAATTAAATATAAACCACCCAAATAGAAACCCACTGTTACTTTTAAAAGAAACCCATTTTTATCTACCAAGTTACACAACACCAAAATCCTTCCTGTAATGATAAGCAACACAAAATGTTCAACAGATAAATAATGAATGAAACTTCCAGGAATTTATTTCAGACCAATTATATTCTCCTTTCTAATGTTGTACCAATGCAGAATTCTAAAGAAAAAAAGAACTTAATCCAAATAGAATAAATACAAAGAATAATATGTCCCTTTAAATAAAAGGATTATATCATAATTCAACTTAGTACTTTAGTAGAATATCTAGACATTTAGCACAAGCCAATTGCTTGACAAACTGTAACATTCTCACTTAGAATGATCATTGAAATGATCATTTTTTTGTGGAGCAATCTTTATTTTTTTCCTAATAAACAATATTCAGGATATTTAGTTTTTTATTTAACACACCAAACTACTGTGTCATTTAATTTAATTAACTTGACATTTGTTTATAGCTTAGGCATTAAAAATTCATTCATTCACTCATTCATTCTACAAGTATTTGTTCTTGGCCTGCTAGGTACAATATATTTGATTTTACAAAAATATTGAAATCACAAACCAAGCCATTTTTCTTCCAACAAGTTGAAAATAAATTATTAATGGATGGTTTAAAAAATTCCATAGAGAAGCCTCTATAACAAATTCACATGCAAATTACTGGAACTGCTGGGGATGTATATATCTACACAAATATATCTGAATATATTCTGGAAAAGTTATATAAGGTTTCATAAAAATACAAGAAATCATTAGAAAAAAATTGTCTTGCTTCCTTTTTTTTTTAAAGATTTATTTTTCATACAGAACTGGGGTACAGGCCAGAGATGCGGAGAGTTAGAGGATTTACCAGAGAACGTATGGTGAGCAGAACAGGCAGATAGTCGAAGCACACTGCTGAGGGGAGCAGCAAGCGGGTCAGGAGAGGTCTGCCACGCCATGTGGTCTCCTCTGGGGTAGGGGGGAATCGAACTCATGTGGAAGTGGCTTAAGCTTCTTAGTGCTGTGCTTTAACCCTCAGCGCCACCAGGGAGGGCCCTGTCTTGCTTCTTTAATGATAAAATAGGCATGACCCTGTATACCTGACACAGACTGAAGGTTTGTCTCCCCACAAAATGCGTATGTTGAATCAAATCCCCAGTGTGATGATATTTGAAAACAATTGGGATATTAGGCCCTTAAAAACAGGTTTGGTGCCTTTATGAAAGAGACCCTATAGGGCCCTCTCTGCTGGTACAGCGGGTAAAAACATAGCACTAAGAAGCTAAAGCCATTTCAGCATGAGTTCAATCCCAGCCTCGGAAGCCTAGGAGGTGATCCACATGGTGCGGCAGACCTCTCCTGAACCACCTCTGCATCTCTGGCCGGTACCCCTTCTCTGTGTACATAGATAAATCTTTAGAGAGAGACCCTACAGGGCTTCCCTGCCCCTCCACCATGTGTAGCCAGAGTAAAGATGGCTATGAAAAGAGAAGCTTACTCTCAAAAGGTACAGAGTCCATCAACACAGATCTTGGACTTTCTAGCCTCCAGTGAGAAATATTTGTTATATAAGCTATAAAACCTATGATATTTTGGCTATAACAGGCAAAATGGACAAAAACAATATTCCCGGGGGTCTTATGAGAATGAATGAAATGATGTTAATAAGGTGCCAAATAATAAAACATCTGCCTGTCATACAGATGTTTCATGGTAAATATTTAATCAAGTGGTGGTGTTTATCAGTAATGGTTAATGCTATTATTTCATCTTTAACTCAATTTCAGCATGGAGAAGACCAAGGAGCAACCTGGCAGATATTCAAATATTATGTGATAATATAAGTTCTATAGTCATTTTTCTTCCCAAGATACTGGAATACTTTATCAATAATAAAAATGTCTCACATCATGCTAGGAGAAAGTAGTAAAAATCACCTTTAGATAAAGAAAACACAACCCAGAAAGATTATTCATTTTTTCCTGATTAATGCATAGCTTTAAAAAATAATTTAATCCTCTCACAAAAATTATAAGATGAAATACTGTCACAAATCAATAATGATTTGGCTCATCATGTTGAAAATGTAGAACAGAAAAGGCAGTAAGATATCTGAATGCTGACTAAATAGAAGAAATTTTCAATTATAAATAATTATCTGATTTACACAGAAATGTTAGATTTGAAATTCTTAAAGTAGCACGAAAATCACTACAGAGTATGTTCTTCATTGAACATACTCTGAACATTAAAGGAATCCAGTGACCTAAGGAACTGTACACAAAATTTCATTTACCAATGTGTTTTCATAATTCTTTTCAGAAGAAAAGATCCAGAACTTTGGATTCTCTAAAGGATCCATAAAATAAAAAGACCAATACCCATTTAAGCCCCATTCCAAAAGTGCTAATATAAATTGTAACTCTTAACGATAATAAAGCAAAGTACAAACTTGCTTACAGGTATTGTCACTCAGTATTTATATTTAGTTTGCAAAGATCCTGTGTCATCATAATGGAATCTATATAGATACTCAAGATTATAGGTTGCCTTTTTGTTTTTCTTCTAACTTAAATATAAGTGTAGAAGCAGTTTGAACTATCACATCTAAACTGATTAAGAAGTTTGAACTAAGAATCATAAAACAGTACTTTACTTTTAACGTTTAATAAAATTTATGACAGGAACTATAATAGTACTATAAATCAGAACACTACCATTTATGACTTTAGCAGAGTGCTATTAAAATAATATATATTCACTAGCTCATGTTTGTCGTTATTAATGATACTGTCAAATTATCTATTACTTCAGTATAATTACAAGTGCACATTAAAAGTGTCGACAAGAAAATGCATTTGAAAGTATCCTCCAACATTTTAAGAAAGTGGATTCTAATCTATTGAATATTTAGACAACTCTTAGAAATAAAAGCAAGATATGCTAACTAGAACACCATTTTTCACTCAATACCACAAAAAACTGTTGCAGAGATAGAAAATCAGATTGATATATGTTAAGAAAGATGATTTTCATAGGCATGTAAAATTACATGCAGTTTCATATTCTGCTAAAATAATTTGCAACCAATATCGCCATTAAATATTAGCTATTTTACATATGTACTTTACCACAACATAGGTCAAAATATGAAAAAGTTCACATTTAACCAAATTGTTTTATGTTGTTTCCTATCATTTTATGTTCATCAAAGTCTGTAACATGCTAACAGAGTAGAACCAAAAAATGTTATACATTTCATCAGCTCTGAAAAAGATTAAGCCAGAACATTTTAACCTTATTTAATAACAATGGCTAAAATATACTGATGACTTATTACAAATCAGGCTTTGCAATTTAAAAGTATGTTTATGTAAATAGACATTTAAATCAAACACAGAGAAACATGTATGTGTGCATATGCATATGTATGGCCACGTATTTCTGCCAGTCTACCTGTCTACATACATACATACATGCTGTGCATAGGGATAAAATGGTAAGTATAGATTCATCTTTGTAACAACAGAAGAGGCATCAATTTCTTTCTCTATATGGTGTCTGGAAAAATGGTACCAGGTAACATAAGTGAACTACATGTATTGAGTCCTAAAATAAGCGAGAGTTACCTGCCCAGAGACCTAGCTCTTGCCAATTGCTTGCCACTGGCTCTCGAGAAAGCATTAATAATTAAATAAAGACCAGTAGAGGAGAGATGGATTGTTTAGGAGGTGGTTATGTCATAAAGGATGTCCTTTGGTAAAAAATCTTTACTTGTCAGACACTAAAGCTCTCAACAAGGACCTGGACAACATGGGTCTAGTGGACATCTATAGAATACTGCACCCCTGAAAATCTGAGTACACATTTTTTTCACATCCACACGGATCATTCTCTAGGATTGACAACATAGTGGGTCACAAGATAAACATCAATAGATACACTAAGATCGAAATCATACCAACTGTTTTCTCTGACCACGAAGGAATCAAACTAGAAATAAACCATATGAAGAAGGCAAGA
>NW_004567105.1:26625303-26630218 GCF_000260355.1 Condylura cristata
AAAAAAAAAAGAAAAGTTAGCTTTCAATGCCATATCTTTTTGTTTGTGTTTGTTTACTTTTTCTTTGTGTCCTTAATTTCCAAACTGATGCAGCTTCAGAACTGACAAATTAAAATCTCCATAAAACTGTCTTTGGCTTGAAAAGAGAGGCATGTTTTGACATTACTCACATAGCAATCAGACTATGATGTATGTTTAACATCATGCCAATTAATACTATGGGGTAAAAAGGTGTTCATATTTTATGTAGTGAAAAATCTTCACTCAAAAATTATTTAAGAAAAATGATGCACCCTAGTAAAAATGAGATGCTTAAAATAGCTCAACTTGTTAGTTCAAAAAAAAAAAATTAAGTGAATAAAAAAGATCTGTGTACAACATATTCTTAAAGGGTGTAATTTACAACATTTAAGTGAAAATTAAATAGGTGCATTGTTGCTGTAAACTGCAAATTATTCAATAAACATGATAAGGCATAAGCACTTTTTCTTTCATGTAATCAAAGTGTAAATAAAGGAATGCATTCGTAATGCATTTAGTATTGATCACATATTCACTTAAATTTTTGCTTATAATTTTGAAAAAATAGAAAGATAAACCCTATCACCAAAATGCTTTTGTTAAAACAAATCTATTTTATTGCCAACCTCTATTTTGCTTTTTTTTTTACATTGCAAGGACTAGGAATAGTATCTAAAGCATGGAGCCTTTTCAATATAGTTGTAATGAAATATAAGCATGAAATTATTAAATTTATATAAAAACTTATTTTTATAGAGTTAAAAAGTACTCATAGTTAGAATAAGCTTTAATTATTAAGTTATATTAACAGTTAGAAAAAGAATTAATTATAAAACCAAACTATTATTATAAAAAGTATAACATTGAGGGCCCTCCCTGGTGGTGCAATGGGTTAGGATGCAGCACTGCAAGCTGGCTGCAGCTGCTTCAGTGCAAATTCATCCCTGGCGCTGGAGGTGACCTACATGGCTCAGCAGACCTCTCCTGACCCACGCACTGCTCCCCTCAGCAGTGCACTTCGTCATTCTGCTGTCTCTGGTGAATCCTCTCACCGCCCCTGCACCTCTGGCCTGTACCCCAGTTCAGTACGCATAAAAAAAATAAATAAATCTTAAATAAACAAATAAATAAGTAAAAGTGTGTTCTTTTTTAAAAAAAAAAGTATAACCTTTTAGGGAAAATGTATGCAAAAATCCACTCCATCATTCCACAAGTATGCACTAAATATTCACGATGTGCTAAGTACAGGTATCTGATCTCAAACAGCATGCAGACTGACACTCTCCCTCTGTATAGGGTATCTTTTTAAAAGTGCTAAGGGTCCCAAAAAAAAAACTACTGAGGGCCCTCCCTGGTGGCTCAGTGGGTTAAAGCACTGCATTAAGAAGCTGAAACCACTTCCGCATGAGTTTGATTCCCGCCTGCCCGGGAGGTGACCACATGGTGTGGCGGACCACTCCTGACCCGCCCGCTGCTCCCCTCAGCAGTGTACTTCCTCGATCTGCCTGTTCTGCTCCCCACTCTGTCTCTGGTGAAGCCTCTCGCAGCCCCTGAGCCTCTGGCCTGTACCCCAATTCTGTATGCACAAATAAATAAATTAAAAAAAAAAAAACAAAAAACTACTGGAACTTATAAGTAAATGTAGCAAGGTAATAAAAAACATTACTAAGAAAAAAAATCTAAAAGAGATAAAAATGTAAATATGTCTTGTACACAAACTGGAAGGTTCACTGTGGTTAAGATGACAATTATCCAAGCTAAACTATAAATTCAGCATATTATCTATGAATATCCCTGAAATCATTATTATAGAAATTGATATGCTACTTCTAAATTTCACATGAAAAAGTAAAGGACTTTAAATGAAATAGTTAAAATAATTTTAGAAAGATCAAAGTTGAAGAGTTTATACTACTTGATTTAAAAAGTTTATGTAAAGTTACAGTTTTCAAGGAAGTACAGGAACACCATGGAGATATTCCAAGTTGAGTTTGAGACCATGGAATAAAGTATTACAATAAAGTGACTTACAAGAACGTTTGGATTCTCAGTACATATAAAAGTTTTGTTTGTGGTCTACTGTAGTAAATATTAAATGTACAATAACATTATATCTAAAAATATATATATATTCCACAATTAAAAATATTTTATTGCTGAAAAATGCTCAACATCACTAAAGCCTTGGAAAGTTTTATAAACATGCAATATATACAAAGTGCAATAAAGCCAAACAAAATAAAATAAGACATGACTGTATGCCATATTCATGATAACTTTCAACAAAACTGAACACAAAGTCCAGAAATATACCTACCAACTAACATTATGGAGTTTCAATAAAGCAGCCACATCAACTCAATAGGGAAAGGAAAACCTTGATAGTAAAAATAATATTGGGTTGATTGGATATTTACATTAAAAACATAAATTAAGTATTAGCCTTGTACCACATATAAAAATAAACTCAAAAGAAGTAATTTATTTAAATCTAAAAATAAAAACTATAAAGCATCTAAAAGAAACAGGAGGAAAAAATAGGGAAAAATTCTTGATTGCAGTTGGGTAGAGGTTTTTTTAAAACCTACACATCAAAGACATGATCCAGCCCCCCAAAAAAATCCCAAAATATTAGACAGAATGTCCCAAACACCATTAAGTGAGAAGACATGGCATAGTCTGTGAGGAAATATCTGCAAAACATACCTATTGAAAATATTATATCTATAACATATAACAACTCAAATAACTGAAAATGAAGATATTTTATTAAATTCAATATATGATATCTTGTAGGTACATAAAAACATTCTTAATTTCATTAATCATATGAAATGCAAATTAAAGAAACAAGATACCACTACTGAAACTAGAATGGTTAAAATTAAGACCCCTTGGGACCAGGTAACATTTTTTAATCTGTTCCTATTATGAGTTTATTTATTAATCATCCTATGTTGATCCACTGAAAGGTATTATAAAGACCATTTCTATGATCTTTACTAGCTTGTTATTAAACAATATGATAAATGGAAATTTAAGTGTTTAGATTTACATACACTAGCAGACTTCAAGAATATTTCAAGTTGACTTACCCTTCCCAAACAAAACATTCTTTTACAAGAGTTAATTAAATATATAAATTTTAAAGTGAAGTTAAAAACACAATAAATAAATGAAGAATATACAGACATATTGTAATGGCTGAAAATATACACTAAAGTACTCTTCTGTCCATCAGATTTACATGGCACTTATGAGAGACTGAGAACATCTACAAAAGAAGGGTTAGACAGAGGTTTGAAGTGGACCAAGCATGGTCTCTCCCTGGTGGTGTAGCGGATTTAATGCAGCACATTAAGTGCAGCACTGTAAACTAGCAGCAGCCACTTCAGTGTGAGTTCAATCCCTATCCACAGAGATGATCCACATGGCATGGCAGACTTCTCCTCAGCCACCCACTGCTCCCCTCAACAGTGTACGTCATCAGTTAGCCATTTCTGCTCCCCACTCTGTCTCTGGTGAATCCTCTCATTGCCCCTGCATGTACTCTAGTTCTGTATGCAGAAAGAAAGAAAATAAAAGAAAGAAGAAAGAGAGAGAGAGAGTGAAAGAAATGGGCCACAACTGTAGGAGACAGGACCACTGACATGAAACATCTCATTATATCTGAACAAAAGATATTGGTTAAATGACTCATGAAGCCTACAATGAAGCACAAGAGAAATCCAAGGCCATCTCAGTAAGGAAAATAAAATTATTTCAAGTGGAAACAAAAGACTGTAGTTTTTAAAAAGGCTCTATTACATCACTCATTTTCAAAAACATGTGAAAAAAAATCTTTGGTCATGCAAAACATAGCAGAGAGCAAGTGACAGAGGCAAACTGATCATCTATTTATCAATTGATGTAAGACTGTGCTGAAGTACAACCTATCACAAAAAAATCATTTTTAAATAAGAGCTCAATATAGAAGTCACGATAATATCTAGTCACAGTATACATGAATTTCACTTTATTTTAAAATTTAAGAAATTCAGCTGCATAGTTAGAAACAACATGATACACTTAATTTAATAAGATAAAAGCTTGAAATAAGTGCAAGTGTAATAAACTATAATGGGGTGGTTTTTATTATGATACAGGGGTTAAAGTCAATCATTTATCTCTTTTACTAATAATATAGATATTAAAATACCATCAAGTGTTGAGCAATTTAACTGCAATCTATATTTTATTCATTAAGTGACCCTTAGTACTTAGCAAAATGCCTATTAATTATATATTAGGTACTTAAAGTTTTTGACTAAATGAGTGAATCTCTCATTTCTAATCTGGATCCATGTGCATGGCAGTGTATCTCAGTCTTGCTTTGTACAAGGTATTACCTAAGCAGTATTCTAAAATGTATTTAATAAATTGGGGATAGAACAGCATAAAGAAAGCCCAGACTTTGGGGACAGTTTATGCTTACAGTAGATCATATGTGCCTCATTTTATTTGGAAAACCTCCCAGGTACTTTCCTTCTTTCCAAATAGCTTACTCTTCACTTGTTGGAAGAACAATAACACCAGGAACAGTAGGTGGGCCATCAAAGGATTTATAATAATCTCTGAATTAAAAATATTTACATACATTCTCAGTGGACACCCTACACAATGCAATCTGCATGAAAAGCACAGTGTTCAAGATTCTAGAATTATATAAATTGGCGCTCAGGAAACATTAATGGGCCTATTAGGTTCTATCATTCACCTGCATAAATATGATTAATAACTGAAAGCAAATAAACTTCAGACAGACAGACAGACAGACAGACAGACAGACAGACAGACAGACAGACAGACAGACAGACAGACAGACAGACAGACAGACAAGGAAAAAGGAGAAAAT
>NW_004567105.1:26630318-26684887 GCF_000260355.1 Condylura cristata
AGATAGATAGATAGATAGATAGATAGATAGATAGATAGATAGATAGATAGATAGATAGAAGCGGTCCTGCTGGTTGAAGATTTCTTCAAAATTTTCCATAACTGGATGAATAATGAGTTCAGGATATCTTTTCCACTAATGCCAAGTTCATAATCAAGAAGCAGGAAAACATACATGAGTAATCAGGTTGGCCCTGATTCAACTATTATCATTTAATAACCAGTCAGTAATATATTCTAAGACTATAATTTGTGAGTTATAAATACTGCTATTAAACTGCTTGTCTGTAATGTTTACCAGCTTTGATGTTTTTTACTTAAAACACCATAAACGACATAAAGTCTCCAACCAAGAGTACCATTAATTAAATAAAAATTAGGGGTGTATATTTCTAAAAAGATAATAAATAGCAGGCCTCTAACTATAGCTAAATTAAAGCATAATTCTAAATAAGACCCTGCTTGATAATAACTTCCAGCAACTTCTTGGCTTTTATATTCCTCCAAAGAAACTCCTTTTGAACAAGAACATACTTTTATTGGACAAAGTTGAAAATACTCAATATTATTTTGTATGCCTTTCCAAATCGGCAGGATTTTTCAAAATTTCTGTCAGGCCAATGACAGAGGGTTCAACATCAGGGAAAAATCAGAATCTGTTTTCTTCTCTTTGTTGTGTCATTATTTTTGAATAGCTGCCAAGTTCCTCCTTAGTCTTAAGAGTCCAAAATGTAATATTATTTCATTTCCCATCTGCTTTAGGAGAAGTTGAGATGTACACTGTAAATTAAGGTTCAGAAAACCACATCTTTCTTTTATATGGAACAGGATGGTAGAATTGTGCTTTAAATCAAGCAATTTCCTGAATGGCAGCCTTTGTTTTTCTGCAGCAATAAAACACAATACAGTAGTAATATCAGCAGGAAGAGATATTACTCTGCTCCAGCCCTTAGAGAGAACTGGCGTATTATAACAGCAGTGCTGTCTGTAAATGTTTGTAAAATCACTTCATTTTATACCAAATATTGGGTATCAGATATATTAAATAGGCTCAGACAGAACTAAACAGCCAATGACTTGATTCTGATCAGGCATCCATGCAAGTGTTCTTAGAAGGGAAGGAGAGGGTATCAAAACAAGATTTCAACCTAACACTTGCAGATTTCTGAGATTTAAAAAAAAAAAAGTTTATTCAGTCACAGCAAAGAAAAACATACTACAAATCTGCAGCTGGGTGCAGCACAGAGCTATTTCAGATTTACAACTTAGAGCTTATTGTGATTTTAGTTAGTCAGAAACAAAATTGGATATAATTTGATGTATCAACTACAGTATTAAAACCTTTTAAATGCATAGGGGAGTTGTCCTCCCTTCACCAGGAAATTTCACTGCCATAATTCTTTCTTTTTTGCTTTGAAGAAGTTAAATGCTTAGCTTTAAATCTTTTAATTATATGAATATGCCATTATTTACCCATTCTTTTTTATAAGCATTTGAATTATCTGCAATGCCTTTTATTTCTAGCACACATGGATAATTTTTCTAAGCTATACCTTTCTCTCTGTGTATACTTACATATTCATATTCTTCATCCATCCAAAGCTATCATTTCCTTAGGCTGAAAACATGCAGAGATCAGCCATTACAGATGGTTCCATTTAAAAGGAATGGAACTGCTGGGTTACTTTAAGATTACTGAATTTTACTAAATTGTTCTCCAAAATGGTTTTGTAGTTAATATTTTTATGAGAAGAATTTGCTCTATTCCAGACTTCTCTGCAAAATGATTGTTCATCTCCCCGCCAAGGAGCTACTTCTTGGGTGCTGTAATATAAGTCTTGTTCTCTCTGCTCTGTAACTCTGCTTAGCGTTCTCAATTTATCTTTTTTTTTCGGTACACTTGATAATTATAATCTTCTATTTTTCTAGAATTTTCAATGCTATAAAACTTAAAGATAACAAACAACTATATCTGTATAATGGAGATACTTTCTAATAAAAGAATGATCAGCAATATTTAATACCTACAAACTGGATCTAAAAATTCAGATGATAATCAAAATGAGTACCTGGACCATTCCTTAAGCCATGTAGGCTACTCTCAACTTTGCTCTGTTACCTGTGACACATCAATGTTTCTCCCTGCCAAATCTCCAGTTAGACATTAATCTATGCTGCTGCTACACTCTCCAAACAAATGTGCACAAGTTATATTTCAGTATGTATAACTAATAAACATGCAATTAATGAATGAAGTTTTACGCAGTCCTTATATACATAAAATAAGAGTGAACAAAAATGTGTTTACAGATCTAAGATCTGTTGGAAGCCCAAATATAAAAGGACATGGTCTAATTACTCCAAACTTTATCGCTACATCTACCTCAATGGTTCTAAATTTGTGTGTAATGCAGGCCCATTATTAATTATTCTCAAATGCATAAGCAATTTGCTGGAAAACACACACACACACACACACATATATACACATATATATACATATATACATATATATACACATACATATATATATATGTAATTGCCCAATATCCTTAAATAATAACTTTGAATAAGTTAAATGGAATACAATAAAGCAGAATAAAAAAAAAAAGATGGGATCAAATCAAAGCTGTACCCTTCCAAAAGTAAGTTTAAAATGCTATCTAATAAGTACCTTAGAGAGCAGTTTCAAGATAATAAATAGTCGGTCTTATTCAAATAGAGACATAAGATAAAGGAAACAAGTCATATAATACCTATTATTTAGTCACTACAGGCACCACTAGGATTATAGCACTACTTTTTTTGTTGTCTGGAGATTTTTAATCTATTCAGTAATGATGGCAAACTATTAGTATATAAAAATGCCACAAGTTCAAAAAATGGCATTAAGAATATTTAAATTTTTCTATAAGTTTTTTCAAAATATCAAGAAGGTGCTCAAAAAGTTAGGACACTACAGCTCACACAGAGAATCTAGGTTCCTTCAAATGATTGCAAATCCATTACCAACATGAGAATAGAACTTTTGAGCAAAAGCAGATATCTACACTGATAGGGCAACAGAGACAATATGAAGAAAAGTGGTTAAAAAGTAAGTAGTACTACTTACTACCTGTAGTATGTATGCCTCAGGAATCCGTAGTCTTTCAAGAAATAAAGCTGTATTGGAGTAGACACTTAATACTTTCTTGGGACTGGTAAAATGTATGAAGAGAAATCCCAAGATTTATTCATTGCTTTCAAAGAAAATAGGGGAAACAATTCCCCATTATTCTTGGAATGAAACTACAATGTTAAGTTTGGCAATTCATAAAAATCCTTCAAAGATTCTTTTTTAATTGATGCTTTTAATTGAGACAAGACTTTAAGTTCTCTCACAAGACTTAGCTATTCGATGTTTTTCAATTAATGATCAATTGCTTAAGAAATCCCTATAGACAAACATTATGTTATAAGCTTTAGTGCATAAATAAGATGACAAATGGCATTAAAACATTCCACAAAGGTTTCTTTATGATACATTGAATGCTGACTGTTAAGAACTTTTGACTTGGTAATTAGAAATCAATTAATTGTTAAAAATTCTATGATGGTAGTCAAGTAACTGAAAATCCTATTTAAATGTAGGCTCCTAGTACATCCAACACAATTTTTAAAATAATTGCATCCTTTGAAATTAAGGCTAGTGTTCATCATTTTCTCAACAGAACAAAGAATACTGTGAAATATATGCAATAAATTTAAAATAAAATACTGCCTGAATTGGTCTATTAGTTATCCAGAAGTTACTTATGAGAGGTAACATTGAGTACACATGCTGGGATCACCCTAGATTTAAATCCAGCATCCACACACACTAGCCCTATAAGCATGAGCATTTCTTTATGTCTCATTTCCTCTCCTGTTGAATTCTGTTTGCTAAGATTTGTTTGAGGATTTTTCATCTATGTTTATCGGATATTAGTCTGTAGTTTTATTATTTTTTGATATCTTTTTCTTCTTTGGATATAGAGTGACACTGGCCTAGTACAATATGCTTGGAAACATTCCCTCTCCCTCAATTTTTTGTAAACAGTTGGGAAAGATGGCTAGTAGTTCATCTTTACAGGCTTGGTGGAACTCACTAATGAAAAAAAAAAAAACTCTAGAAATCTGACTATAAAATTGAGAAAAGGAGGAAGAAGTTGACAAGAACAAGGACGGAGGAATCCAAAGGACTAAGATGAAGGACTATACATACCTTGGGTGGGTATGCTGTAGTAACACACATCTGAAGAGGTAAGAACCTGAGTAACATGGTGAATATAAACCAGGTTACTTCAATAAAAAAGAAACAATGCAAAATAAAAATAACAGAATACAACTCCTGGGGTTATGCACAATGAAAATACATTAATGATGTGTATAAGGAATTTAATATGCAGTCTAGCATATTATAAAAATTCAATAAAATACAAAATCAGCATTACTTTAGTATATTCAGTATAACTGATCTAATAACTGAATTTATTCTGAGAGTTTTTTTTTTTACTTCTAAGTCAAAATGAGCAATAGAAAATGGAAAAGTAACTTAATTCATGTTAGCATCATATGAAAACAAAGTAAAGACCAGTTGTTGTGATAGCAAACATTTCTGAGTGCTTACTAGGGATGATGTTAAGCATCATTAAATATAGTAATTATAGGACATGTATGTGTGTTTCTCAAGATACGCTATATAAAATTATTCAGAAATACTTATATATGCCTTCTTTAAATGTGTGTGTGTACTTCATACAATAAGAAAAAAATACACTGCTTTGAAAAGGCTCTTCAACACTAGTAGCTTAAGGAATAGACATAAGATTTTTTCCTTTGACATACTCAGTAAAGGATAGTAGAGAAAAATAATATATGTTTAACAGTACTAGATAGATACAATAAAACATTATTAATGTTTTTACAAAGAACATCAAAAAAGGTCACAATTCTTTTGGAAAATGCATAAATACCACCATCCTCTTTATAGTTAGATAGTAAGATAATATGGCAAACTCCCATGGTGTGTCTCTTAGTTGAATGAGTATGATAGGAGATGGCTCTTATTTTCTGTTGTTTAAATTTATCACTAGTAAGATATCTTATTTTAATTTTTAATTCCTGTATCACTTTTCTCTATTTATTTTTCTTTTTTTGATTGAAGTAACATTTGTTGAAAACACTGTACATGATTTGAAAATACAGGATCGCACCCTCCTGGTGAAGGCTACCTCACCACATCCACCACCAAGTCACCTGTAGCCCTCCACCACAGACCATTGTCTCATCTGCCCATTCGTTCACCCCTCTTTTCTCCTGCTCTGGTAGCCTCACTTATATGTGGAAGATAGAGTAACAAAACAAAGAACCATATAAAAATAAATAAAACAACTTTCTTGATTCCCTGCCTAATCTCAATCCTTCCCATAAAATTCAAAATTATGCAGCAAGGCCAGACAGATCATAACTATGCTTCCCTGTGCCTTCCACCCATTACTCAGCCCATGTTTAGATATGAAGAATGTACTAATGATTTCTGGTTGTCAGCAATGTGCTGGGCTTCTCTGGCTATTTAATGAAACAGTGCATTTTAATGTACAAGAGAATAGAATAGGATCTGGTACACCATGCCAGCCATGTGTTATCAGACATAAAACCTGACACTTGTGTGCTTCAAGTCTCCCATCTATTCTACTGAACCTCAGGAAATTAAAATAAAAAATGGTTGAATGCTGAAAATTTTAAATGGTCCTATGAATAAAAAGGAGGAAACTGATCAGTTTTTACTCAAAAATAATATGCCTCAACATACTCATGTAAGGGGATGGACAAAGTAAGCACTTACTCAGGGTCATTATCACTACAATTCTCAAAAGGAGACACCTGGCATTTCCCATTTCAGCCTTCGTACAAGTTCTGGAATATAAATAATGTGGAACTCTGACTCCGAAGTTATTGCTGCTTCCTCTATAATCATGTCGTCAGCTGCCGGTCTGAGATTGCTGAAAGTAATCTTAGTTTTTCTCTTCAGCAAAATTAACATAATGTCAATCCTGCTTTCTAGGGACATTTTATAAATTAAAGCAACACTGATTTAATCGTTATGAAATGGGCTTTGTTTCTTTCTCCCTCACCCCACCCCCACCATGATGGATCACTTCCCTGGAGTTGCCAAATGGTACCCTAGTGTCCTGAAAGAGTTAAGGCAGCTTGTATATTTGCATAATTTACAACCAGGGAGTAACTGGAGACCCAGAGAATCTGGTTCAGTAGGCCATTTAGAAATTCATTAAAATTCATTCACTCCTTAAGCTTTTTCTGGTTATTATCAGAATCTAAAAATATCAAAATTATGTTTCCAAAAGTAAAGTAGAATATAAGGTAAGACAGACATACTTATATCTATATCTCTAAACTCTTAAATCACCCCATTGTTTGGACTTTTTCCCTTAAACACTGAAACTTATTCATATATTCACATTAGGCAGTTAATTGAACAGAATAGATGTTACTATGGAAACAGTATAGTATGCCCTAGTACTTAGTGAGGAAATGAACACGACTAATTATCACCAAATGTATGATATTTCTGCTTCTATATGCTATAGTTTTTAATGTACAATCTGTTTAATGAGCAGCAAGTTGTTCACCCAGCATGTAGAGGGTGAATGAGGCCTAAAAATAGATGATGAAATCCTCAGGTGTGAATCTGCAAATTTTATTGAAATAAAGAGGTAAGACACTTGCCTCACTTTCATGTATCTTAGCAAGAACGGAAGGCTTATTAGAACCTAAAATCTTAAATAGAAGCAGTGAAGATAATAGAAAAAGGCT
Organism: Condylura cristata; assembly: GCF_000260355.1. Lineage (NCBI taxonomy): Eukaryota > Metazoa > Chordata > Mammalia > Eulipotyphla > Talpidae > Condylura > Condylura cristata. Next base: position 26,637,173 of record NW_004567105.1, read on the forward strand.
GTCAAGAAAAAGGAAAATTCTGTTACTCATGTCATTAAAAGATTTCACACACCTGAGATGCTCCTAGCTGCTAAGAGTAACAATTTGTAATCTGCAGCCTCACTCTCTGAACAGTAAAATGGTCTGAGCACTGAATTAGGAGTTTCTTTCACTCTAACTGTAAGGAATATGAACTGATGGTTCACAACCTGCTTGTAAGAGAATCTACCTTCACTCTCCTATCTAATTTCCATAGTCAGTGGAGTCCTGAAGTCCAGTGTCCAGTTCTTGATAACAGATATTCTCTCATCTTTTTTCCATAAATCCCATGGTGCTAAATCTATGGAATCTCCTCCAGCAAGTACATCTCTAACCATTGTTGGCCAAATGGAAATTGTGAGCTACTGAATTTAGTACTTTTTGCAACATCCTTTGCACAGTTTAGCTTTGTGTATCTTCTCCCAAGCCTATTAGGTTCCCAGTCACACAGAGTCAACCCAAAAGGCAAAATAATAAACAGAATGGCCTTTTAAAGAGAGTTGGGTTTTTATTAACTGCATTTTAAAGAGGGGATGAGATTCCCCCACCCCTTGGTAAATTTATTCCTAAAATATATTATTCTTTTTGATACTATTGTAAATGAGAGTGTTTTCTTAATATCTCTTTCTGATAGTTAATTATCAGTGTAAAAGAACACAACAGATTTTTATACACTGATGTTCTATCCTGAAAATTTACTGTATTTGTTGATAGGTTCTAGTAGACATTTTTAAATTTTATAATAGTTTATTTTTACATATTTTTGTGCATTTTTCCATCTCAGTTGCAATCCCCTTGGGTTTCCCATCACCAAATCACCCATGTGCCATCACCACAGTCCAGTGCATTTCAGTGTTGATATGGCATGTATTTAAAAAATATACTTTATCATGAAAATAACATAGATTGTTACTATAGAAATAGCAAAAGACTTGGGAAAACAAAACATTTCATTGTTTTGAGCATTGCATAGACAAAAAAGGTAATAAAATGCACTGCAGTAGTGAAGGACCATATTTACCCCACAACTTTTTATAAGTAAATCCCCACAATCCAATCACAATGCACATAATGTGTACAAACATCTGCAGATGATCCGCATGTTGTCAGGTCAGCTTCAAAATGTCAAACTGAAAACCATTTATCACAATTATGCGTTAAAAGGCACATTATTTCCACTCTGTGTGATTCATACAGCATTCTCTGAATTTCTTTCATTTCAATCAGCACATGAAATTTAAAATTAAACATTAATCAAGCTGTAAATATTTATTGAACACTTATAGCCAAGTCAATTGGAATCCTGTTACTATTCTCTAAAGAAAGACTGTATTTATGGGCGTGAATAATCAACTATTTCACAACTTTATTATTTCCACGCCAGAGTAAAATTATTATTAAATAATATAGATATTGCTCAACATCTGCAAGACTGAATTTTAGGAATTAAGAACAATGGAATTATTTTCAAACATTTGAGCAATTAAGTTTTAACTATCTACAGCCAATTTAATATATTCCCTATATTTGAGAATGCTAAGATATTTAAAATTCTGGAAAATGCAGAAGACACATTCAGATGTGAAATTGTTTTTCTCTCTTGATCATAGGCAAGTTTATTACTTCATCCCAGAAGCGTAGTTTCCTCATCTATACGATGGGATCATAATTGCACTTATTTCATAACAAAGATGTAATATATTAAGGGAAAGACTTCAGTATGTGCCAGGCCCCCAACTAGCACTCCGCAAATAGTAGCTATTATCACTGTACACAGGGGTGTGTTCAAACAGGGATGGTATGTTGAACACAGAAAATAGTCGCTGTTAGCGGCTCACCAGTTTTCTTGGCCCCTGACACATGAACTACCCCTGCCGCAGTTTGCCAGCACAGTGGTGTGCATGACTATGTGTCCAGCTGTTCTTAACCTTTCTGGGGGTTTGGTTCCAGACAACTGTAAGATGGCTTTCTGGGCCTTCCTGGCGGTGCAATGACTTAGGATGCAGCCCTGCAAGTTGGCCGCAGCCATTTTCAGTGTGAGTTCGATACCCCAGCCTGGAGGTAATCCACATGGTGCAGCAGACCTCTCCTGACCCAACCACTGCTCCCCTCAGCAGTGGACTTTGTCGATCTGCACACTCAGCTCCCCATTCTGCTCTGTCTTTGGTGAATAACCTAACCGCCCCTGAACCTCTGCTCTGTACCCCTGTTCTGTGTGCATAAATAATCTTTTTTAAAAAGACGAAAAAGAGCAACTTCTACAAAACTAAAAATAAATACAATTCTGGTTATTTTGAGGGACAAAACAATGGAGTTCAATTTTCAAACCTAATCAACTTGGCAGGGGCTCTATAGAAAAGACTGTGTCTGGGAGATGAAGAAGTCAAGGTAGCATCTTATTGAGAGCCAGGTTTGGGCCTTCCCATTTGTTGGGGATGTGGCTGAATGAATGTGTGGTATTTTTGAAGTCATCCATAAGTTTGAGAAATTTCAGTTTCACTTCCTAGTTTTCAAAACCAGCAATATCCTACCAGCCTAAGTGGGCCCCTGAACACCTCCTGGTTTTAAGCTTCCATTCTGTCTGACTCCCTCTGGATCTCCTCTACAAGGCCTTTAACGTACCTGGTCTACAGGCACCTTCCCAATGCTGCGCTTCTTTTCAACACGACCTCTACATCTGTGTCAGGTTCCTCATCCTCTCAAGGTTCCCCTGCTATAGGGCTCTCTTTCTCGTCCTTTTCTTCTTTGCAAGTGGTCCTTGATGCAGCTGTCTTCCTGAAGTCCATTTTCTTCTTCATAAGAGCTTTGGGGTCATCTCTTATTGATATGTATCCTGAAGCTTCCACTTTGACTCATTTCTTTTGACCACTTGCATTCTTAGGATTGCTATTCATGAAGCTGGAGAGTTTGGGGTGACATAGAGGAGTGTCCCACTTCTGGTAGATTTTCCTCTTCTTCTTCACACTGTGTTCCCTGAGGGGGGACATATATTCCTGGGGTGTGGTTTTTCCTGCTTCCATCTCTGCCTGAAATTTGCCCTTTTCTTGCTGCCCTTCTGCACTGTGCTAACCTACTGAGTATCCCCGACCTCACAAAACACAGGTTCCTGACTGAAGGCCACTGGCTGGCTCTTGAGCCCTTTTTCTCCCTTCTTGTGGTTTTTGAGCTTCTTGCCAACTCTGTTCACCTCTTCACGCTATCTGAGGTTTGGGATGCCAACTCTGTTCACCTCTTCACCCTATCTGAGGTTTGGGATGCCAACTCTGTTCACCTCTTCACCCTATCTGAGGTTTGGGGCATCTTTGTTTTCGAGTCAGAGGCATAGCAAGAGGGCACAAGAACTCACTTCTTGTTCTCCTTGCCAGGAATTCAGAGATGAAGAGTTTGTTCTGCGCTATGGTAGTCTCAATCCTAACGTTATATTTTAATGTCTGTTTTGGTTTAGTTGTACCTATTCCTTTGCTTCATTTATTTATATTATATATAAAGTGAAATCATCTGGTATTTTCAGCTTGGAATTTAAATACATAATTTCATTTTATAATCATATTACTAATGTCATAGGTAATGAATCTAATTCTGTCATCTTTTTAAAAGATAGTGACTCCAAAGCTCATGCTCTGTTTTACAGGCATTTTCATCTATAATTACTCCTGAAAAATGTTGAAATATTTGTCTTGATAAGTCTGTTAAGAATTATCTCCCAGATGCTTTCAACAGAAAATTCAAAGTAAGCACTAGCATTTGAGAATTCCTTAGCACAAGAATATATACAAAAAAGACACCTCTGTATCAGAGTAGCCCTTAATAATGATGCACAGCAGTAAAGCAGACTCCCCTGAGCTGTGTATCTCGAGTTTTGCAGCCTCTTAGATAATGCCCCTGTACACCCATGCTGACTCTGCTTTATCATTCACACAAGAATTTTTCATATTTGCAATGGGACATTTTCTGTCATGCAGGAGATTGCTCATAACATAGATGCTTTTGCTTTTCAGACTTCCACTGATTCAATGCCAAAGGCATTCCCCAGATATTGTAAAAGCAAAATATGTCTACAAATATATCTAGACCCCAGTTAAGAACCTAGGATAGACTGTAAGGCCTGAATGTTCACTCTTGTTATTTTATAATATTCTCCCCACAATCTGATTTAACACTATTTGCTTATAATCCACTGAAAATATTGTCAGATTAACCCCATGAAGTACATCTCTAACAAGTTGTCCCTCTGGCTCCTTGGTGCCTAAGAAACAATGGGTAAAAATAGATCTTCATTATTTTAAAATTTATTTCTATTATTTTATTTCTGGTCTTGTAGAGTTAAAAAAAAAAAAACCTCTTTTCACTAACAGAAAAATACTATTATCTTAATTTGAGCAGAACATAGTCACACTAATCAAAATGTGTCCTTGCCTCACAGTGAATCCTATACCAAGATGTCTAAATCAGATACATTGATAAAGCATTTCCCTCTCTGCTCTGTTCTGTCAATATGGTTTGCTACCCATCACTTTCTATTATAATACTATCTAACTTTAAATTTTATAACAAATATTACCAACTGAAAATCACTGGCATATTGCCATGCTGTGAGCACATACAAATACATGTTTTTTATCTGTCTAAATGGCAAAAGAATTGATAACTCTGTATCTAAATCTTGGTATTGTTTCAGAAACACATAATGTAGCAAAAATAAATTTTGACTATACAAATTATACATACACAAGTGTACAGACACATAAATACACATATGCATACTTATCCAACTTTATATTGTGTAAGTTCACAACAAAATTCACTGATAAATGAAATCATTAAGTATCACAACACAATGCGTCAAAACCAGGAATTAAAATATGACGACTTTATTGCTTTTCTAATATTTTGGAACAGGTACAATTAGCTAATGCATCATCCATTTCTTGATGCTCGCATAATCATCTCTCCTTCAACTTCCAATGAAAAATTCATATGGGGCCCTCCCTGGTAGCGCAGCGGGTTAAAGCACTGCACTAAGAAGCTTAAGCCACTTCTGCATGAGCTCAATCCCCACCTGCCCCGGAGGAGATCCACATGGCGCAGCAGACCTCTCCTGACCCGCCCGCTATTCCCCTCAGCATGTACTTCGTCGATCTGCCTGTTCTGCTCCCCACTCTGTCCCTGGTGAATGCTGTCACCTTCTGCATCTCTGGCCTGTACCCCAGTTCTGTATGAATAAATAAACAAATCTTTAAAAAAAATAAAAGAAAAATTCATATGACAAGCATCATGCAGAGCACAGTGAACCCTGATCAATGTGGAATGTAGAAAAAATACTATGTTGGTGAGGATGTGGAGAAAAAGGAACTATCCTGCACTGCTGGTGGGAATGCAAACTAGTACAACCACTATGGAAAACTGTTTGGAGGTTCCTCAAACTGCTAAACATGGAGCTTCCCTATGACTCAGCAATCCCACTCCTAGGTATCTACCCAAAAGACACAAAAACACTGAAAAAGATACCTGTACCCCCATGTTTATTGCTGCTTTATTTACAACTGGAAAAACATGGAAGCAGCCCAAATGCCCAAAAATAGATGGCTGGATTAAAAAGATGTGGTACATATATACAATGGAATATTACTCAGCAACCAAAAAAGAGAAACACATGTCTTTTGTAGCAACTTGGATGGAGCTGGAAAAGATCATGCTTAGTGAGATAAGTCAGAAAGAGAAAGAAAAATACTGGATGGTTTCACTCATAGCAGGAGTATAATGGACCAGGCAAGAAAATAACAAGAATAATGAACAACCATATACCAGAGACATTTTGCAAGGGTGGAGTGGGGAATGGGATCAAAAACGGGGGAGTGGGGAGGGAAGTGCATGGGATTTTTGGTGATGGCACATGGGTGACATGGTGATGGGAAACCTGCAGGGATTACAATTGAGATGGCAAAAAAAAAAAAGTAAAAAATGATGTAAAAATAAACTGTTATATAATAAAAATAAATAAATAAATAATGAGAAAAAAAAAAAAGAAAAATTCATATGACAAGCATCATGCAGAGCACAGTGGACCCTGATCAACGTGGAATGAAGAAAAAATACTATGGGTCTCCTCCCCTGCTTAGTTTCCTTCTTATATAGTGAAATAATAATAATAATGGTGATGACTGGACAAGTACTTATAGTAAAATGTCAAGGGAGTCAATGAATTTTTGTCAAAAGACCATCAACTTTACATTTGAATGTATCTATCATCTCCATCCATATCACAGAAACCTTTATACAGTATTCGACCAAAAACCATTATTTCTCTGGTTCTAAGACATAAAATGATAAAATTATAGGCAGTAAAATGATAGTTATATGATTGACATTTGGGGGGCTACAGTCTTATGATGAGACTTCTCCTATTCAAAGGTATATTGAGCTTTGTGTTTGAAAGGGAGAGTTCAAGGACAGTTGTATCAACTTTGTGCTACTTATTTAGGGTACAAATTGATGAGTTTACCAAAAGGCTACAATGATTCCTTTCTCAGAGCTGACAGGTTATTGGAATATTGCTGGAGAAGAGAACATTACTTATATGTTATTCATTGTTTAGTATCACAGCAAAGTATAGGGGCCAACAACTCTGGGAAGACTTCTTAATTCTCTATTCCTTGAGATTTTATAGTCATATGAAACTATAGAAAAAATATTTTAAATGATAAACATGACTGATTTTTACTTATCATTAGCAAAACATTTCATATAAAGGCCGAGTTTCAGTATGAATGGAAAATATCAATAGTCCATGCCCTCCTTCAGCTCCACACTCATTTACCACACTGACACATGCTTCAATTTTACCCAGAGGGCCCTCTCTGGTGGCTCAACAAGTTAAAGCACAGCACCTAGAAGCTAGCCACAGCTGCTTCTGCTCAAGCAGGAGGTGATCCACATGGCACAGCAGACCTCTCCTGTCTCACCAGCTGCTCCCCTCAGCAGTATATATCACCAATCTCCTTGTTCTGCTCTCCACTCTTATCTGTGGTGGATCTTCTCACTGTCCCTGCATCTCTGGCCTGTACCCCAGTTCTGTACACATAAATAAATAAATAGTTAAAAAAAAACTTTACAAGATTTAATCCTATGTTCCTCTTTTACTTTAACTGATTCCTATATTTTATGACTTTTTGTTTTAATAATTTGCAACTGTCATTCAATTTTTATATAAAGGCTGAAACATTTTCTTTTTGTTCTCCTTGAGCACTGAACTATCATGGTTGCTCTTTCCCAAAATGGATGTTCAAATTCAAAAGTGTTACCTAGTAGAGTGGCCACAAACACACCTGAGTCTTTGTGTGATTGCACTCCACTGACAGATGTGCATTTCTGACCCTGCAACCTCTGCTTACATCATCATGATTAACAAAAATGATGACAGTCACTGAGCAACAGGTATGTATCAAGTACCATGTGATAAGGAGTTTTCATGCTCTGTAATCTCTACAAATCTCCATTATAAATATGAAAAGGATGAGATTCAGGGAGATAAGTAAGTTGGCCAAGTTTTCCTAACTAGTGAATGTAGTAAATGGCAAATTTGAGAACAGGAGGAGGGAAGATTGAATATCAAAGAGACTTCAACTTCTTCAGTCTTCCCAAAGTTTTAACTATTTTTATGAGGACAACCTAAAAGGCACCCTCCGCAGGAAAAGTATGCTTAATTTTACAATGAAGAAAATGTGTGCACACCATTTTAATAAACAATTTACATATAGGGCATTTAAACATTTGTAAACCTCCAATCCATGAAAGGGTGTATAGGTGGAGGAAGGAAAATGACGAGGGGGAGGAAGGAAGAAAGAGATTAAACTTTTTTGATGCCCAAATTTATAATTACACCCCTCCCTTAAAAAATTCATCTAGTCCAAAGTCATTTTGAGAATGAAATGCCCATGTTTCTTAGAGAGAGTGAGAGATCATGAAGAAAAATGGTGATTTAAAGAAAGTAATTCACACAGTGTCAACATTTTTCTTTCCCACATGTTCCCTGTGATAGCAAAAGCATTTACTCCTCCAATAGTCCAAAAACAATTAATGCCATACATCATGTGTGAATTCAACTGACAGGACACACCATCACAGCAGCTATGGCACAGCATGCTAAAGAAGCCAAGCACAAGTATCGTCATAGTTTAAGACAAAATATATATATATATATATATATATATATATATATTAAAATTAACATGTTTTTATGTTTTATTCACTTTACTAATACAGGAAATTTTCAGAGTAAGAGGAAATACTAAATTCAATTGTTCTGGTCAGAACAAAGAAACTACAGGAAAAAAAATTAGAATCTGATTTCTAGATCTTTCTGACATGGTGGATGGCCTTAATCAGCAGGAACTTAAAAAATTTAAAAAATATTATAGATGGATATAGCTTTGTTTTAAAGACTTCAGGAATCTGCGTGGCTTTTTACAACACTCATAATGTTAAAGGGAGAAGAAAACAGTTTTATTTTCTGAGGAAGTACAAGAATCATGGTTGGCAGCGATCATTATATGATGTTCATGTGATAAACTACTTTGTCAAATGATGGAGAAATATAATAAGATTATTTTACAAAGGAGGCATATTATGCTAAACCTATTCAAGATACTACTATCTGGTACATAAGAACATTTTCAGTAAGAACCATGTTTTGTGAGCAAATATCCTGAGGCAACTTTTATGTCCCTTAGATTTCAAAACTACAGCTTTCAGTCGCATAACAACAACACATCCTGACAATGCAACAAAAAGAAACACTAGAAGACATTTCTCTAGACTACAACAATCAGTTTTTATAGACTTTATATGGACTTTCTATTCTGGATTTGTTGATAAAGGTTAATAATATTTACTGCTTGATCTTTCTTCCTTTCACCTGTGTTCTGTCTCTTTCTTGGGCATTACAAAAATCAATGAATCTATTTTATAAAATACTAACATAAAAATCATACTTGAAGATTGTTAACATTCTTATTGAGGGAGAATCTCTTACAGCTATTTTGGTAGTATAAGAAATTATATAAATATGTTAATAATACAACAGTTTAGAAATTATTTTAATTCATTCAGTAATTTATACTTGTCTGACATTTCAGTTTTATAAATGCTTTCCATATATCTCATTTATTTTAAATGTAAAACACTCAATGATTAACAATAAAATCTCTGCTTGCTTAAAAGTAATTATTGAGGCCCTCCCTGGTGGCGCAGCGGGTTAAAGCACAACACTGAGAATCTAAAGCCGCTTCCGCATGAGTTCGATCCCTACCTGCCCCGGAGGTGACCACATGGTGTGGCAGACCTCTCCTGGCCCACCCGCTGCTCCTCTCAGCAGTGTACTTCCTCAATCTGCCTGTTCTGTTCCCCTCTCTGTCTCTGGTGAAGCCTTTCGCCGCCCCTGAGCCTCTGGCCTGTACCCCAGTTCTGTATGCACAAATAAATAAATAAAATCTTTAAAAAAAAAGTAATTATTGAGCACAGATGCAAAAATTAAAAAGCATATTCCACTTCAAACAGACAAAACAATATGCAAAATACTTAATATTTCATTTGTGTTGGGATACTAACTAACTATAAAGAAGTTTAAAATCATTCCAAAGAAGTACAAATTAGTTAAGTATTGCTTACAATAATAAATTATCCCAAAACCTAATGATTTAACAAAGGTGTGTTCTTTTGTAATATTTGTAGTTCTGAATCGGTGGTGGTTTAGTTGGGTCATTCTAGCTCACCATTTGGACAGGGGCAGTTATCCAAAAGAGCAAGAGGGAAGCCATAGTTAGTTATAGGACCCAATATTGGATGTCATAATCCATCTTTCCAGAAAAATCCTACCAATTACACAAGTCAGTCCTATTCCATTTAAGAAGAAACTGCTCAAGAGCAGGAATACCAGAGAGTAGAGATCTTTGGGGAAAAATCTGGAGGCTAGGTAATATAATCACCTATCTTATCAGATAGTCAAAATTAAGAATGGTCTGATCTACTCCAATTAATCCAGTAGCCAATCCCTCAAAGAACTTCATATAGGAGAGGAATTCAGTGCCAGAAAATTCTCTGAAACGTGTCCAAGATAAAGTCACAAAAGAGGTTCAGAAAGCACACAACAAAGGACAAGATAAACGATTATTCTGAATCGTGTAAACACTACAATGTATTCTACCATGTTTATCTTGAACTTTGAAAGCATCAAATTAGGGACATGTTAAAATAAGTAGTTTAAATCTCTTTACAATAGTTAGGATTATTAAATACTTTAAGATGAAACAAAATTGAGTTTTTCTGCAGAACATTATCCTATCTGCATAGCTCATAAGAACTGTTTGAAAAGGAATTGTTTCACTCCACAGGATCTACTTTAATGCCTACTTGTGTAAGTAACAAAAATACAGTCTTTGGAGACAGAAGACTTGGCTTCCCAGACCTGTTCTGATACTTAATAGTCAATTTAGGCAAGAAACAATATTTAAGTCCCATTTCTCACCTGTACACTTGTCCTAACTGCACCCTTAGTCATCCATGGATCAGAGAAATTTATGAAGACACTTGATCAGCAAAGCAGTTGAGCATTTATCAGGACTACCCAGGGATAATTGGATCCCTAATGCTATACAGACAGCTGGAAATAAGAAAAGGAGACAGAAAATCTTCCATTTTCTAAAAAACTTTGCTTTACTATTATTAAAAGCAAAAGTAGGAACAAACCAGGTTCTCCTTATAGTATACCAGTAAGAACCTTTGAATTAGACAAGACTATCATGTGGTCCTCAAGGAAAAATAAAGGACCCATTAAAATCGATGTTGCATGGGCTTCCCTGGTAGCGCAAGGGGTTAAGCCTCAACATTATGAAGCTATCAGCAGCACTTCAGCATGAGTTCAATCCCCCACCAGGGAGCTGACACACATGGCACAGCAGACCTCTTCTGTCTTATACGATGTTCTCCTCAGAAGTAAATTTCAGTAGATCTGCCTATTGTGCTCCCTACTCCATCTCTGATGATTCCTCTCACTGTCCCCTTCTCTGGTCTATACTCTAGTTCTATGTAAAAATAAATAAAATCTTTTTAAAAAATCAATTCTTTATTAAATTACTATCAAACAGAAATCATAAAACTTTCCTATAGCAAAATAAAATATTACAGAATTGTGATTTGAGAAATAAAATTTGAAAAAATTACATTTTAATGCATTTCAAGGAAAGAAACAGTATTTGACGACTGTTTAGTTATAAATGTAACATACTTACGCATACAACCACTATTATACATACGTATTATAATTACATACATAAGTATTATTTGTTCTTATATCACAGATTACACACATGAAAAAAAGGCATTGCTTCTGCTGGGGTATCTGTCCCCCTGCTTCTTCATCTCCTTTCTTTTGGCTGACTTCGTCCTCCTAGGCTCCATTCAGGGCTAGTGTTTTCCAAGAACTTTCTGACATTGCTGCCACCCATCTGTTCCTGACTAGAAGTTAGGAGCATCTCTCCTGAATCAGCACAGCACCCTTGATGACAATGCTGCTGATGTAGACAGTAATAGCTTCTAACGCAACTACCATTGTTAGGTACTTACTATGCACTAGTGCTCAGTAAAATACTTTTATTTCTAATGTTATTCAATCCTATCACAAATATGTAAAAGCAGTAGTAAAATTACTGACGTTTTATGCATGGCTAAAATGAAGCTACTCGCTGGAAATCACAAAACCAGAAATGCTGGGACCAGTCTTTGAACTCAGGCTGTCTTGACTGTAAAACTCAGCTTCTTCACCTAATTTTTAAATGCTACATAAACAGTGCCTAGTCCACACAGGTGCTAATTCCATTTTTAGAAAAATATGTGGCCTTCCCTGGTGGCACATGGGTTAGGGCACATTACTGCAAGCTAGCTGCAGCTGCTTCATTATGAGTCTATCCCAGGCCCCGGGGTTGACCCACATGGCGCGGCAGACCTCTCCTCACCTGCCTGCTGCTCCCCTCAGCAGTGTGCTTCATTGATCTGCCTGTTCTGCTCCCCACTCTGTCTCTGGTGAATCCTCTTATTGCCCCTGCGCCTCTGAACCCCAGTTCTGTATGCATAAATAAATAAAATATTTTACAAAGTAGAAAAATATGTACATGAATGAAAAGATAGTATAGTTATAAATGTTTCAAATATTAATTAAAAATTTCTTCTCAGTAATAGAGTCATACTAGGAACAGAAGGTTGCTCAAAGAGAGGTTTCTAATTACTCCAAATGTTACAGTAAAAGATGACACATGCCTTATGAATTGCTAGTATTTAAGAAGTATCTATGCACAGATTTCCTTTCCCTGTAGACCAGTGGTACTGAGCTATATTTTCTGCTAAGGCAAGATGACTTGAGAGGTCTATGAGAGATTGATAATTTCACTAAAGTGAAATTGCAGTGGGGAGCACTTTAACACCAGAAAGAAAAGAGGTCAACCATCAGAAACACTTTAGGTAAACTGTAATTTTATAAAATAATAAAGCATTAGTCAAGAAAAAAATATTTGCTTACTTGAATATCTTTTGGGGTTTCTTCCAAATATATAAGAAGTGGGAATAGATTTAGATAAACATATGTCCTCATTAAGCCTTATTACAAGGAAAAAAACAACTCTGAAATTGGGCCTCCCTGGTGGCCCAGTGTTTAAAATCTCAGCAGTATCAAGCTATCAGCAACCACTCTGGCATGAGTTAGATCCCTGGTCGGCGAGTTAACCCACAAGCTTCAACTAACCTCGCCTGTCTCTCCTGTGACTCCCCTAAGCAGTGTATCTCAACAGATCTGGCTGTTGTGCTCCCTACTTTGTCTCCAGTGAATCCTCTCACCCCCACACATCTTGCCCTACACCCCAGTTCTTATATGCATAAATAAATAAAAATAAATCTTAAATAAAAGCACAACTCTGATACCACATGGGAACACCAGGTCTTTCCTGCTGCCTCCCACCTCCAGACTGCATAGAAAATGTTTATTCTGAGAACAAGACCTGCAATGAACACAGACAAGATGACAAACTCCCTACCTGTGAGAACACACCATTTGACTTCACATACAAATTCTATGAAGAAGAAAGACATACTTACAGAAGTTACAGATTTAGTCAGATGTTTAATCTTCACTCTATATTTTCTTCAAATGCACGTTATGAATGGAGGTGCCTTCTAGCTGAGTTGTTGGGGTATATTGGCCATATTTTCACCCAATTCACATAGTAAAATATACTTTAAACAACGTTGTAATATCCAATAGTTTCTCCCGCAAGTACACTTCTAAATATCCATACATAATTATGAGCTAGTAAAAAAAAAATGACACCATAATTTCTAGCTTTTTTCTGGCCAACAATCTAATTTTTTTTCTCAATAGTTCATTAAGAATCAAAAACTACAAGTGTGTAATGAAATCATTTGAATAAATATAAGTCAAAATGCCTGGCATGATATTTCCAACGAACATTATCTCCTTAGCTCATTAACATCATTTATAGGATAAAGAAAAGCAATGAGTGGTAGCAAACATCTTTGTATAAATGACTACCAGCTTGCTGAAAAAACTTATTAAAATGTGAAGAGAAGTGCTTTCTTTTTCGTCCTAATGGATAAAAAACTATTAATCTGTTTCAGGTTAAAAAAAAAAAAAAACAGTGTACTTGATAAGTTACACTCATTTATTTCTCCTCCTTTTTATTATAGCAGTTTCTGCTCATGGTTTTTAAGTGTACACTGTTAAAAGACTTCAGGATTCAAGGCTTTGCACAACATATACAATTTCAATAATATATATATCATACAACGGAATGTGTAGTATAGACTATACTATATATAATATACAAATCTTAAAAATACATAAAATCCTGTTAATAGTGGTTGTTTTCTCTGAGAAGTAGACATTATGATTGACAGAGGATTTCTTGAAGAATTTTACACATTTTTATGCAACTGAATTTTCTACTATATGCATGTACTGCTCTTAAAATAAAATTTAGTTTCGACTTTTTTGAAGAAAATATTTCATAGGAATATAAATAGCTAGCACATATACTTAGCATTTCATTCCTTTGCCCAGTTTCATCAAGCTCAATTGAAATTATAATTCCTTTTCCCAGAAAGTAAAGACATAAAAATCTAGGTCTTGCAACTAATTTTCTCCAACTTAAAGAAAAAGCTTTCTGACAGAAGAAAAGATAAACAAAGAGGAACATTAAAATAAATGGAAAACTTGAAACAAAATTGCTTGTCAGAATGGAGATTTCACTGAGAAGTATTGCCTTGCAGGGTGACCTGTGTAAAGCACTTTTATTTTCATCTTCTAATGTGAGTTTCTAACTAAATATTGTTTTAAATAGGCCTTTAAAACATTATCTAAAAATTGGACAGCTGCAGTTCTCAAAGATTTAGTTTACACTTTTATTTTCCTGTCCATATCATTTTAAAAGTATAAAGTTCACACAAAGCTCCATCTATTAAATTTTGTGTCTTAAAATATTCCACTTTTGGCACTCCCTGGTGGCGCAGCGGGTTAAAGCACTGCACTAAGAAGCTAAAGCCACTTCCGCATGAGTTCGATCCCCACCTGCCCCGGAGGTGACCACATGGCATGACAGACCTCTCCTGACCCGCCCGCTGCTCCCCTCAGCAGTGCCTCTCCTGACCCGCCCGCTGCTCCCCTCAGCAGTGTACTTCGTAGATCTGCCTGTTCTGCTCCCCACTCTGTCTCTGTGAATCCTCTCACCATCAGCTGCCCAAACCTCCAGACTACACTCTCTTATATGAATAAATAAATAAAATATTTTTAAAAATTAAAAAATAGATGTAAAATGGAATGGATTCCATAAATTGATACAACTAGTAATAAAATTCTGGCTCTGAGTGAACTATGTCAGTATGGCACTTTTCTATTATTTGCACATTGGTAAAGAAATTAAACAAAATTTCATATAACACCAAAGCCATCTCTCTACCTAAATATTTGGCAAAGAGGTCATGGTGATCAAATAAAAAGTGTTGTCTAAAGGAGTATTAGGAACAGAGTGGGAGATAATTCAGATACAAATGTTTTCTAAGTAATAGATTTGAGATTAATTGTGAATGATTAAGGGTAGGATGTTTTATATATATATATATATATATATATATATATATATATATATATATATAGTCAAGTATTCTCCCACATATACGTATATATCAAGTATTAGCATATCTTAGAAACTAATAATTCAGAGACATTATTAATCTTCCCAATAACAGGATTCAGCAGGTGCTTTTTAAATTTTAAGCAGAAATATTACTCAAAAATGCCTTCAAAGATTTAACATGAAACTGATCAAAGGGAAAATGTTTTGACTTTTTACTTAATAGTCATACAAGATTATGGGAGAAGAAAATTCCAAGTTAAATTAAAAATATGTTTATAGAACTTCCCTCCCCTGCACATATCACTGAGTTGTTGATTCAAGAGTAGAATGCTGTACAACAAAGAAATAAAGTTTCAAGAAATTTATGATCTAATTTTGACTGAAGTATTTAATAAAGTTAGGAGAAGAAGCTGTTGGACAGAAAATGGATGAGAGATCCCTTTTATCTAAATCTGGAGGACTGTTCTTGAGAGCTACATCAGAATGATGGTGCAGATATCTGTAGAGGAAGAAGGTTGCGAAGTGGCTCTCCACAGCAAGGTTCTAACATAAACCAGGCCTGGTTCCCAAAAACTTTACAGTATCAGCATCATATGGGAAAGAGATAGAAATTCTAATTCTCAAACTTCATTCCTAACTTAATGAATCAAAGCACTGATGTGGAACCTTACAACCTAAATTTTAATAACCCTCCAGATGATTCTGATGTACACTGAAATATGAAAGTCATTGTCATAGTAAAGGCATAAGGAGGCAAATGTTGAACAGTAGATTCATAGCATCAGAATCATGTAGGATAGGAAAAAATTATCTTTCAATTCTACATTTCTCAGTCTATAGAGAAACTTTTAAAGGTATGGAATTTCATGGAATGATTATAGTAGAGGAAGTTTCAATGGGAACTGAATTTGAGATCAGGTTGTTGAGGAGCCTTAACTGCAAGTTTGATGAGTCAGACTACAGGGGTCAGTCATAGAAAGCCATGTAAGTGTTAGGTTTTTAAAAATTGTTTTACTGAAATATGACACTGACATATTAGTCATGCATTAGCCATACATGTACAACTCAACGAACTATCACAAAATAAACAGTGTTGTAAATTCTGTGAGCAGATAAAGCAATGCTTCAGAAAGATGGATATGTTTTCTGGATATGTTTCTCACTGGGTTTCCGGGGTAACAACTTGGAAAACAGAGGTTGAGTACAAAATAAAGGTCATTACACTTTCAAGTACCATATGTCAAAAGAACAGATAGAACATTTGCAAAGGAATTAGAGAATTTAAGGTGTTAGGACCTTAGCAGGGAATAGTGAGGCAAGACATATTAGGTGACTTGGCCTAAGTCATACAAAATGGCTAGAAAATAGGAAGAAGAAAGCCAGGCTTTTTGTCTCCCAGTCCAGGGTCTTTTCTCCTGCACCACACTGCATGCCAGAAAAACAGGGCTAGGATTTTTTTTTTTTTTTTAAAGAGAGAATTGACAGAACTTGACAAATGATTATATGTGGAGGCAGAAATAAAGAATTCCCAGTTAACTCTGTAATCCCTGGCCTTTATTATTGGAGAAAAGTTACTACCAACCCGAACAAATCAGGGAAGAGATGTAAAAAATGTCTTTACAAAATACAAAAGAGTGTGATCTCAGCTGCTTAGCATTTTGAGTCTCAACAAGACCAAATGACTCTCTCTCTCTCTTATTAGCATATTGTTATGGCCCAATTGCACATTTAAAATAAAGCAAATATTGCACATATAGGTTATAACAGTCTATTTAAATTACATGGAAAGGATAATCCTGCCACAACTGATGCTGGTGATTAATTCTAAAAAGGACTTGCTTAGAAGGCTTTGGCAGAACATTTTGAGCTGACAGCTCACAAAAGACAAGGACTTCACTGTTTACAGCAACAAATATGGGAACAATAATGACATTACACCATCTCTTCATTTCTCTGCATCTCTCTGCATCTATGTAAAAAGAATGTTTGAATTACATTACAGTCTATCCATATTTTTATAGATTTTATGGAAGTAATGCAAATTCAATGATACACCCATAAAATGTCTTCCTTTATTATTTTTTTTAGAAACACTAAAAATATGGCACTAGAGAAACAATGAATCTAATTTCAAATGATTCCCTTTGAAAGTCAACAGTCTCCTTTCTCATTTAATCATCTTCTAATACTTAAATTTTAATCTGCATTTCTCAGTGAAAAAAAAAACAGGTAGGAAAACACTTGGGCATAATCATGGTCAAACTATCTTGGATCATTTCATGAAATTTCCAAAGCATTTATTCAACACCAACTATTTATTGAATGATTCTACAAAATGCTGGAATTAGTTCTCCAGAGGAGAACAAAACAAAGTTCTTGCTCTCAGAATGTTTACATTCTGTTCATGGAGACTGAACATGCAAAAGAAAACATCTAAACACTATTAGACAGGAGTACATGAGAGAAAAATGAATCAGGCAACTTTGTATGGGACTGGAACAAAGAAAGGTTTGGATTACCAAGCAAGTGAGCACTAGCTGAATATTTCTACAAAAAGAGAATGTAAGTTCCCTATGTACTTAACATCACCTCCACAATATTGATTTTGGCTTCCTGGTCACAATCTACCCCCTTTTAGACACTCTCTTCATTCATCCATACCTTTTCAAATACAAATGTGTTCACACACAATCAAATGTTTAAGTCAGAAATATGTGGGATGGCTCTAGGTTAAAATATGCGGGAGAGCTCTGTAAATTATGGTTCCTTCATTTTCCCTTTTCCATGTTTGCTTTCACTTATCCAATCATTTACCTTTTATCAAGGGAAATGTATCCCTGTTCTGTAAAATTTCTCATAGACAGAAGGGGATAGGATGATGGTATCCTGGGGTGGTAGAAAATTTTTCCTAAATTTCATCATGAAAATAATTGCCCACTATAACTTTTGCTAAGCAACAAGTAGATTTTTGTTAAATGTATATAACCAGGATTATTACTAACACATTTAAAAATATATGGGTGAATGGGACTGGAATTCTTTTTAATTATTTAATAGTGATACCATTCTGACTTAAAAACTTTCATAAATGCCTAATTCCCTGTTGAAATTCTGTTCACTAACTATTGTATTTTTAATAATTTATTTTACATTAATTTCTGTACTGACTACAACCAATTTTCAAGGACAAAACAGATAATCCCAATAGTTACCGGTTTAAAACAGCATGTGAGTTTCAGGTCTATTCTTAGCACTTTGTTACTTGCCATAAAAATGTGATGGTGCGTGTTTACTCCCTGAGGGACAAGAACAGAAGGGGGAAGTATTGACATGGAGATGTAAAGGACTAAACAATCTGCAGAGATACAGAGGAGTACTAATTAAAGAAAAAAAAAACCTTACGTTAAATTTCCTTATTGTTTCAGGCATTTTTGCAGGATTTTTAACCTACAATTTAATACATATGACTACTGTGTTCAATAAATATTAACTGAGCACCTACTGTGTGCTAAATTCCAGGGCGTAGCAAAGAATATCTACTTTGAAATTGCTCATATTCTAGCACAAAATTAAAAAAAAATAATAAACAGACTAAATCAATACAGTCTGATAACAAATAAAAGAGGGGTTAATAGAGAATAAAAGAACAACACAAAAGAGGAACGAAGGGTAGCTAACCTAGCACTGATAAACAAAAGCAAATTTAAAAATTAATATTAAGAAGTCAGACAAAATTACAGTTGTGTCTTATATTTAAGGAGCTAGCCATATAGCTAGTTCCTTCGCATTCAACGCAAAATGCCTATAACTGAAATGGCAAGTATTAATATTTCCATGCAATATTGAACCCCTTGAAATAATTAATTCCTAAAACAAATGATCATTTATCATGCAGCATAAAAAAGACAAAATTTAGGCCCTCCCTGGTGGCACAGCGGGTTAAAGCACAGCACTGAGAATCTAAAGCCGCTTCCGCATGAGTTCAATTCCCGCCTGCCCCGGAGGTGACCACATGGTGTGGCAGACCTCTCCTGACCTGCCCGATGCTCCCCTCAGCAGTGTACTTCATCGATCTACCTGTTCTGCTCCCCACTCTGTCTCTGGTGAAGTCTTTTGCCACCCCTAAGTCTCTGGCCTGTAATGCAGTTCTGTATGCACAAATAAATAAATATTAAAAAAAAGAGAGAGACAAAACTTAAAGTATTAGCTCTTAGAATGCTAACTCAACTCTGCAGCTTTCCAGGTCTCTCTGGGGAGCTGAAGCTCAAAAAATTCAATGAGACCAAAATTAACTGCTATTTTTAAAAAGCCAAGGTAATAAGATAGTACTTGGATGTTAAAATACATTCCTGTATAAGCAAAATGTCCTGTGGAATAACATGTAGGGTAGATATGAAAGCAAGCTAAAGATTTTCCAGGACTCAGGCAAATACTGATTGTTATCATTCTCATAGAGTACACACTTTCACTATAATCAGTGATGGAGAAAGTATGATTACTTCATGCATATATCTCTAAAAAAAGTGTATCTTTAATCTTAGAGGACAAAAATTAGCATGTTAAAGAAGTCATAATACAAATAAATGTGCTGAAATAAAGAACTGGTATCCTACTCTTCTCACCTGGATTTGTACAAATACAAGAAAATTATTTGGAGCTTTAGCCCCCTGACTTTTTTTGTCATTGAGAAAGGAATGGATAAGAATGAATCAGTTGATTAAATGAATCATCTAATGTAACAGGGAAATAGACAAGGTAACCGATATTTAGAAGTAACAATCATAGGACAATATAGTGATACAGTATTGAAGAACGTACCTAAAAGTTGCCAAGAAAATAAATCCTAAAAATTAAATTTTCTGTAATGACAATGGTAGCAGTCATTCCACAAAGTATACAAATCAGAATCATTACACAGTGCACTGTTGTGTCTGGCAACACCACACTGAGAAACAAACGGGAGTTGTGGACCAGGCTACATAATGCAGGATGCTGCTCAAGATCAAGATTCCAGCCTCTTTACTGATAAACCAGTCATACAGCATTAGCCACATGGGGAAGCAGAAAAACGAAAGGGCGAAGCAGCAGAAACAGGGGAAGGATGGAACTGTACTTCTTATCTGTTGATAGCTTGGCATGTACTTCTCATCTGTTGATAGATCAAGCCCTGACTCCCAAGTCAGGTTTTCAATCTTACCAATAAATTGTTCCACTAATTAGCTTCTGGGTCCTTCATTATACATCAGTCAAGGACCCTCCCAGCATTCCTGGTCACACCTCTCGATGCACACCCTCCCCACAGTGATCTAGTTTTATGCTCTTAATTGATGTGAAAGGCACCTTGTAAGGTTGGGTTACTATAGTCAGGCAGTTTGGACTTGCTTTAGGAATACAGACCTGTAGGTAACAAAATGGAGGCTGGATTAGGACTAGCAAACCCACAGTACACATGAAGCCAGTGTAATATGTCAGTTATACTTTAATGAATCTTTAAAATTAATCTTACTAAAAAGCTATTTATCTCAGAGTCCTGTTATTTAGAGTTGCTGTAACTAAGGGACATTTCTACAGCATAGATAGGTGACTTATTTTTGAATGATTCTGCATTAGTCATTATTACAAGACTTTCTATATTGTTCCCTTGACATTGAGCCCTCAGTGCACCCTTCATTTTGAGCTATATCCTAATTTAAATATTAGGCTCTTAATAAATATTGAAAGAAGAAGAGGCAGGGGAGACATTGGCAAGGGTGGTTTGGTGGAGGGTGAGCAAAACAAGTGCACATAAAAGAGCAAAAATATAACAAACAAATTAAATAATAATAAAAACAGGGAAAAAATGAAGGGCAACATGAAGTCAATTCCTAAAACAATCAACTATTTCACAGTATTCTACTATTTCCCCAACCCTGTTAAGTCTTCACTTAAATTTAGAGCTTAAAGGAATAAAGTTTATTTCTGCACAGTGTTGCTGTAACATATGCACAGTTCTTTGCAAGATAGTGAATAAACCCTCTTAGTAAACTACCTAAACATCCAAAGCTAGTTGATATTTTACCAGCACTGCTTACAGGCAAGGGTTAAGCCTTGAAAAGAAGTAAGGACTATAGATGCACAAACCAAAGGCCTACTAGATACTTACTTTGATGTCATGCAATCTTTATGACCTCTTGAAAACTCAGGAAAATGTCTTAAGTATCCAAACACGCAGAAAGTAGAACTCAACTATTAATTCTATTCTGATTTTCAATAAGAAAGTAGTAATTTGATAGCACAATTTTGCACATTTATTTTGAGTTTTAAGTTTGTTTAATCTATCCCGCCCCCATCTGTTATAATATGAATGGCAGATGTAAAGTGGTAAAATGTTAGTGTGAGAATATGCAGTATGCCTAATCTAAGGAATTGATTTCTGTTAATGTTATGTGCATTGTATCTGCTTATTTAATTAAAAGCCATTAGAAGGTTTACAGATTTCCATTTGAAGAGTAATGAGGGCTAAAGAATTGGTTTTATATTTTAAGATAAGCAAAAAAAAAAAAAAACATGTTATGTACAAGAACATACTATCTTGGCAAAACTGAATTTAGTACGTACAACATTTATCATTTTATTCATCAATTTAAAGGAAAATATGTACTAATTAGAAACTATGCCCAATATATTTGTTACTAATATTGATCACCTAGTAACCAACTGACATTTTGAGTATTCTAGAGAGTTATTTTTCCCAATATCTGGCCCCTCCAAGTTATATAAAAAAGAAAAAAGCATGACTCCTAGAGGGAATAAATAGTCACTTAAAGAATATTTATTTGTTACTACTCTCCACCAGCAACTGCTGTATAATTGATATCAGCATCTCCATTCATAGTTTTATTAGGTATCCATGTGTACGTTCTTAAGCATTCATCATCTTTCTAAGAATACAGATTTTTTTATTTGTATGATTTTATTTTTTTCTCATTCTTCCCATTACTTTTTTCCTGTTTTGTTTCTATTGTGAACACTACTTCATTTCTTAGCCACTCTGGAATGTCAAAGTTCTCAGCATCTTTATTCACAATCTGTCTTGCCCTTCTGCTATAACCACACAGACCCCTGTGGCTGCAAAAGAAGTATCCACTCTGTTCTAAATGCCTGCAGCTGAAATAAGGCCTTGCTGAAAAAAACTGCCCATGCATGTTGGTTTTATAGCTGATAGCTTCTGACTCCATATGGACTATGGGGACTGCTCTGCCTTATCATGCTTATACTTAATGTGACTCAAAGACAATTTTGTAGTAATCACTACTATACTCCTTGCTTCTATGAGTTTGACAGTTTTACACTCCATATATAAATGAGATCTTACAGTATTTGTCTTTTTGTATCTGATTTATTTCACAAAGCGTAATGTCTGCTAGGCTCAAACATATTATTGCAAATGGCAGGATTTCCGTCTTTCTTGAAGCTGAATTAAATTCCACTATACACACTTATTTATGTAAGTATGTATACACACACATCGCACACCCTATTGACCCACTCATCCTTCAATAATTGCCTAGTTTTAAACTACTGTTATTAAATGAGATCCTTGGTACAGCGACTAGCCAGGATTCTAAATTATATACAACCCACCTCATAAAATAAAATCTCCAAGGCTCTGCTATTCCATATACCTTATCCCTTACCTTCAATAATTTATCAAATCTTGTTGATTCTGAAGAAAAAAAATTTCAAATTCAATTCCTCTTCTCTAAATAAACAGAATCATGTGAGCTTCCTATGTAAAAAAAGCCTTTGATTTAGTATTTTCTATAGCATATAACTGATAGTATAATCTTCCCATCAAACTTGTTTTGATATCACTCTTCTCCATCAATGATTCTGAAAGTTTCACAGTATCTATCAATATTATGCAGACTTCCTTATATTATCACATATAAATCTTTTAAATCCTACTGATTTTTTTTACTTTTTCTCAGTATACAACACATGTACCTGCCACATGTAGCAAGTCCCCTCTATTTCCAAATGATCTCAGCCTCCTCATTACTTATGCCTTTGCACACGGTTTCTCTTTGGTTGAAATAACTTTCCCTTTTCTTGGTCATGAGCAATACTTATTTAACCCTTAAATCTCTGCATAAATCTCATGTTCAATGAAAAATCTGAAATTTAACAGTAAAGAGTATTGTTCCATTATTTATGTTCATTATATAAGCTTGTTCATACTTTTACAACAGTGGTAAATCATATCTTATCTGTTTACCTACATAATTCATTTGAGATTATAAAAAGATAGAAATCATTTCTTACTCATTGTGCATTTCTTACTCATGGCATATTTTAGACAATGGTAAATATCTCTTGAATGACTAAAAGAATTGCTCAAAAATTTGTTTTAATGAATATAGGAAACCATCCTACCAGAATGAAAACATAATGGTGACAGCCTGAATCTCCTTACTATAATTCCCCTTTTTGTGCCCTCCCTGGTGGTGCAGCAGGTAAAAGCACAGCATTAAGAAGCACTTCAACATGAGTTCGATCCCTGCCCCTGAGGTGATCCATATGGCACGGCACCCTCTCCTGACCCACCCGCTGCTCCCCTCGGCAGTGTTCTTTGACTGTTCTGCCTGTTCTGCCCCCCACTTTATCTCTGATGAATACTCTCATCACCCCTGTACCTCTGGCCTTTATCCCAGTTCTATATGCATAAATAAATCTTTAAAAAAAAAAAAGAGGGGGAATCATTGCCTGACATATAGCTGAGCAATCATAAAATGCATGAGTTTTGAAGTCACTGTGCCTCATTTCAAATTCTCACTCTTCCAACCACCAAGTATATAACTTGGGGCATATCATTTACCCTGTTTTCATTTCTTCATGTAAAATGAACGAAATAATCGTCCCTATATCCTCAGGCATATGTGAAGGTAAAATGAATAAAGATATGTAATAAGTTGTAAATATGTGATGACAAAGCACTTAAAAAGGGCATGTTTTTCTAAACATTATATGAGGGCTTGTTGTTACTACAACTTTGAAAAGAAAATGGAACAAGGAAGACTGAGTGATTTGAGTGAACAGTAAAGGTGACTGTGTCTTTCCTCATTATTAGCTAATACAGAAACATTTCTAAAACTGGCTAACTGTTACATTAATTTTATCTTGGGTTTTACGTGGTATAAGCTACCTGACAGAAACCTTCTGTTTTAAGGTACAGAATATGTAAAGGTGCCCGTAAAGAAACTGGGATGCATGTGTTTGCTACATTATTTCTGAAGATGACCTATATAACCATCACTTATCCTGGAATGTTTATCTTGCTGACCAAATTTCCATAACTTTTTTTCTCCAGCTTTACAAATCAATAGATAAAGCATCTGCTAGTTGTATTCCATCTAAGCTCTCATGTCTCTGGTTTCTTGTCTCAAGACCCAATCTATTACACATTGTGGCTTTAGTCCACAGTGAGAACAGCACATACCCTGCTGTCCTGTCCTACTGCTGCAGCAGAGGCCGACTGCAAAGCTGGAGGAAGACTTGAAAGTAAAATGAAGAGAAGAGACAGTAAAAGAAAGCTGAAGGAACTACATCACAGATATAGCTCCAATACATCAGCATGCCTATATAAAAAGGAGCTGGAAGAAGATTAGAATGTCAAAGATATGCTCTACCAACTGCCTAGAGCTGAACTTGGTACTAAATATTTAAGCACAAACATCAAAACTCTAGTTTTGCATTCCCTGGAGTAAACTTACGCTTATGCTGCATTACTTTGACCACATGTATTACACATTTGCTTAAGCATCGATGTTTCTAAATATATTCTGACAGCAAGCACAGCTACAAAGGAAAAGAAAACCTATGATGTTGTGTAGTTTTTCAAAGATCTGACAGGATTCTTTAATAATTAAAAAGATGCTATACTAGCCTAATGGCAAAGTATTTCTGAAAATTGACTTACTATGCACAGAGCTAGAAGATTACACTGAAAACCGGATAATCATTAATGTGCCTTCCTGCTCCATTTTGCTTGGGTTTATCTTTGTTAAGCTTCTTATAAACTGGAAACTAACCAGATTAAAAATGTATAAGTCCTTTGCGTAAATCAAAACACTTTGTTAGAGGATGTCTCCTTTTAATAATACTAGTATTTTTACAGAAATTAGAAAACCTGAGGAAAATACAAGGACTCTAAATTCTAATTGTTACAAGTACAGTGATTATAACAGACAATTTACAATAACTGCTTGGAAATATTTTAATGAATACATATCACAACTATGAAAAAATAAATGTCTTAAATTAGAGTGATTTTTACTTTATAGAATTTTACTTTATCTTTGACTAGTGAAACGATGATATGCAAATAATATTTTAATAAGTGGAATCAACATTACCCAAAGATGCAATACTATGGTAAATATACCAGATAAGGGGGTCTCATAGTAGGACAGTCAAAAGTCATTCTTTGATCCCATTTTTGAGTATATATGGAAGAATCTGATAAGAGCTTCTCAAAGAGGTATCTGAACTTCATGTTCACTGCAACACAACTCATAATGGCCAAAATATGGAAATAAACTAAATTTTGATTGACAGATGAATAAAGAAAATATTCATACAATAAAATATGGCTAAGCATCAAAAAAAGAAAGGCTGCCATATTTGTCAAAAAAAATTGAGGACATAATGCTAAGTGAAATAATGCAGTGGCAGGGTAATACTACATGAGTTCACTTCCATGAGACATGTAAAATAACTAAATTTATAGAAGCATAAAGCAAAATGATTATTGCTGGGGCTGGGCAAAGGGAGTTGTTCAATGGGTATTAAATTTCAGATATGTAAAATGAGTATGTTCTAGCAATCTGTTGTTCAACATTGTGCTTATGAATAATACTATTTGTGCAATTAAATAATTTGTCAAGAGTGTAGATATCTTATTTAGAGTTCATAAAACAAAACAGAACAACAAAAGGACCTGAGAAAACTTTTGAAGATATGTCTGCTATCTTGTCTGTGATGATAGTTTCATGGTTGTGTGCACACATCCAACCTCATCAAATTATACACATTAAATGTATGTACTTTTTTATATCTTGATAGCCTAATACAGCTTTTCAAAAATAAATAAGCTCAAATATGTGATAAGTTTTCTGGAGGAAATTTCAGTACTGTTAAAAAAGTTTCAAGTGTATGCATGCATTATAATATAGCAATTCCACTTCTATAAAATTATTCTAAAAATGTGAAGAATAAGCTGAAAACACTTAAAAATATTTATGTACTAAGAATTTCCATAGCTGTTATGTATAATCGTGCAAATAACGATGGAAACAATTTAATTCCTGACAATGAAAAGGTTAACAGATTGAACTATATCCAGAAGTGGAAGATTATTCAGTCACTGAAATTATGTTGTAAATTTGTACTTATTTTATACAGCATAAAGAACAACTTCCAGTAATAAAAAGATATAATATGATCACAAATTTGCTGAAAATAAATATGCATATATATTCAAAGATAACATTCTAGAAAGAATGGTCTAACCTTTCACAATAAATACACATGGCTATATAAATCCGAAGCTACTTACAGCAAGTTGGCAATAATTTACTTTTACAGTTGAATACAGTAGTTACCAAACATGCCTGGTCTCAGTCTCAGTCTTCCTCATAACTTTATTCCACTTATTTCCATTCCATTTTTATCCCCCACCCCTTTTCTCTTTTTTTCCTCCCTCTAGAGTCAAAGATGTATGGATTCTCCTCCTTTCCATGACTAATTCTACTATGAAACTTGCAATGCATCCTCTACCGACTCAACTGAAAATTAAGTAATACCTTGCTAACAGGCCAAGTGTTACATTTTCTGTCTGTTTTCTGACCACTTCAAGCTGAGCTGTGTGCAACTTTATATCATAGCATTTTGTAGAGGCCTCTAGTTTCCTACTGTATTTGAACTGTTTGCATGTATCAGAGGGCAGTAATTGGAAACTATATAGGGCAGATCATGGGTTTTCATGTTTATATTACCAACATTCAAGACAGTGTCCAACACCCAATTTTTGTTCAAAGAATACTGAATAAAAGTCTACTAAAATTCTTCCTTGAAAATATAACTGAGTGACTCAAAATCCTCTAAAATTTAATCAAACACATAATTTCTTGACTTTCCAAAATCTTGTCCAATTCATTTTTTAAAAGTGGTATTTGTCCTTGTTTTTAATTGCTCTCTATTTTTATTAAGGCAATGAATGTTTACAACAACATATGGTTTAGGGATATAATTTAACACTTCTTTAGATGCGTCAACATACAATGCCTACCACCAAAATACCAATAACCCTTCACCACTGAGTACCCTCTCCCCTCTGTTAAAATGGAAAGGTACCCTGCTGAATGGTAAAAATGTCTGCATATCACACATCTAAGAAGGGACATACTATCCAAGATCTACAATGAACTCATACAGCCCAATAAGAAAACAAATAACCCCAGTCAAAAAAATGGGAAGCAAAATAGACATTTCACCAAAGACATAAATATGGTGAATGGCATATAAAAAGTGATGTTTTCTTAATATAACTGAAAATTACTAAACCTAGAACATATACTGAGTAGTTGAATAATTACTGAGTACCTACTCTGTGCCCTGGGGAAATGAAGACGTCATGGTTTAGCAAAAAAGATAAGTATTGAACAAAGACATATCAATGAAATTTTAAGAGTAGGCACAATTTGACATGGAAATACTAAGAGATGAGTACAGTGTATCTTATTGGTAGACTTAAACTTATCTCAGGAATAACAAAAAGACTAGGTTAAAGAAAGAAATGCTATTTTAGGCCCTCATTTTCACTTAATCGTTACTAGTTGCAAGGTTTCTTTACTACCTGGCAAATGTTGACAAGTTTTAGCATAATGATGGCAGAAATCTCTAGCATTATGTCATGGCTTGAATTGAAGAAATTGACCATGATTCCTTGCTCTTGAATAGGCAAGGAACAGAAAAAAGCAGCACAAAGAAGCCAAACCTTGACTACAAGACCTTTATCAACTCACACAAATTTTACTTTGCCACTCACCATTCCACCTATCACCTTTACTTTCTTACAAAATCAAAATACATACATGGAAACCCTAACACCAGCCTAATTAAGATACCAACCTCCAAGCCCCAAATAAGGCCTATGAGTCCACTCCTTCAGTAGTTAATCATTTCTTCCTGTTATTTCTGTATATTATAAAAGCCTCTCTTGTTTAATTGATCATTCTATTAAAATACTTTTGCTCTCAGTCTCTGAGTGCCTTAAAAGCTGGCAAAGTGTCATTTATATCCTTTAGTTTCAGCACGTATCTAGAAATGATTACTTCATGAATAAATTATTTAATCTTTAATTTGAAGGTACAATGATACATGAAAATACTCTGACTACTCTATATTCTGAAACTGGCTATATATATTACTGAGTGAAATAAAACTGAAAATAAAATTATATGCAATTTTACTTGCTGGCAAAAAAATCTTAACTGTGTATTATGTATCTTGGTAAATTTTAATTTTTAAATTTTTATCTTGTTATTTGAAAAGTAAAATAACATGTTCAGAGATAGTAATTACTAAATATTATGATGAATTTGGCAAATTTAGCTAAATTTTAATTAAATCTGGTGTAAACAAAATAAAACCAATTAATTTGATCTTTATAAATGAACAAACACTTCCATTTTTTTTTTTTTTTGAGTTCTTGCCACACATTAGGCTTTATCTTATCTTCATAGCAACGACTCTATAGATACTATTATTCTCATTGAGTAAAAGAGATCAAACCACTGGCCTAATGTCAAATACCAACTATTTAACTATTTAAGTATTTGTGGTAATACTAGGATTTGGATCCAGATTTAACTGACCCCAGAAACCAACCTTTAAATCACTAGTATATCTGCTCAGAAATTGTCAAAATATAACAATTGGGTAACTATAAATCCAGTGAGCTATGAAGATTTTTTCTTAAGGGCAATATTTTTTAATTAAGACAAACACCATTAAAATTCAATACATTACTTTCCTTTTGCTTATTGTTTATGTGCCAGATAAATGTACCTACAAGCTGAAGTCCTCACATAACACTGCTGATACCTTTGAAACTGTAACTTTAAGTGAAATGACACATAACATAACCAACTTCATCAGAGGAGAGTTGATAAACAAGAATTGTGTCCCAATAGCATATGTAAAGTCACAAAAATATCACCATAGATAAGGTGATATGTTTCAACACAGAAACCCAAAGGATGTCCAATATGATCCAATAACTTGTATTCATCCATTCCTTCATTTTCCAGCCAATTTATTCAGGATTGAGGGCTGCTAGAGCCTCTGCATAGCTCAGGGGCAAGGTGGGAAGTGGCCAGGGCTGCTTTCTGCTGAAAGCAGAACACCCTTTCTCCTGGAGGCACACCCACTCACACTCACACTAGGACAGTAAGCTGGCATGCACATCTTTAAGATGTGGGAAGAAAAGAATATCCATAGAAAACCTACATAGGCAGTGGCCCTGGCAAAAATCAATTTCTGTTTTCCACCAATGGACACTGAATAAAACAATGTTATTCAAAGATCTGCTGTATCCATCATAGCTAAATGAATTATGTGACTATGACAAACATTCAAATTAAACATGTACGGTAGCAAATATTTGCATACAATGGTTTATTTTTCAGAAACTTTCATTGGTATCATAAAATATGTGCCAAAAATAAATATAAATTATGGAGGAAATTTTTCTCAAAGTAGCCACTTAATATTCATTACATGTAAAAGAATAAATTAAACTAGAAAATAAAAATTGGTTAGTTATGTAGTTACCCATAAGACAAAGTCTGTCTATTAGGAAGCCCACCTTAATAGGTACAGTAAATTAACTGCTATAATTTGAGGAATACAAATAAGACACCATGCCAACATACCCAACTATTTATGCTTAGTGCAAGTAACTATTTCTGTGGAAAACTTTTGTGTGAGAAAATGTTTTCCCAACTAGTGGGCTGTCTGTTTGTTTTCTGTAATGTCTCTTTTGCTGTACAGAAACTCTTTAACTTGATGTAGTCCCATCTATTTATCCTTGCCTTCACTATTGTTGGGTGCTCTGTTTTTAAAAATGTCGCTGAAGTATATGTCATGTACTGTTTGACCGATCTTTGCTTCTAGGTATTTTATGGTTTCCGTTCTTATGTCTAGGTCTTTGATCCACTTCGAGTTGATTTTTGTGACTGGAGTGAGGCAATGATCTAGTTTCATTTTTTTGCATGTAGCTTCCCAGTTTTCTGTGGAAAACTTTAATGTCCTGCACTGCAGGAAAATAAGTTACCAAGAGATCCTAAAAGTTAAATAAACAACAAAGTTTGCACAACCACATTTTATGGCACCAAGTACAATCTTTAACAGAGAAATAAGAAAGGGTGAGGAAGAACACACTGTGAACCTTCACTGTATCAAAGTGTATGCTATGAAAAAAACAAGTAATTTGCAATATACAAGTATGTACAGCCAGACATGTTAGCTAAGAGATCAAATGACAGTATCATGACTGCATTCCTAACAGTAGGATCTAACATCACAGATACACTTTTGTATATATTATATTTTATTATAACTTTTTGTCACAATTGAGTTTTCCTCACTGGCACTTTTATTAAAGCAAACTCTATTTAGAAAAATGGCTAATTACAGGCCATTTTTGAGATAAAATAATTTTCTGGTTTCTATTTTGAACTTAGT
This sequence comes from Condylura cristata, assembly GCF_000260355.1. Taxonomy (NCBI): domain Eukaryota; kingdom Metazoa; phylum Chordata; class Mammalia; order Eulipotyphla; family Talpidae; genus Condylura; species Condylura cristata. Next base: position 26,668,171 of record NW_004567105.1, read on the forward strand.
GATGTAGTCTTAAAAACAAATAAAAGATTCCTACAACCAGTCCATGTGTGAAAATCATGTCATCTCTTCCTCATTTTCTTTTATTGTCTCACTTACCTACTCCTCTCTCTTAGTTTTATGCCTAGAACAGCCTGAACTGGCACTTTAGTGCCCTAAAACCCAACAGAAAGCTTACTTACATGGAACATTTCTTCCAAGTAAATACCCAGACTGTTTTGCCAGATGTTCACTAACAAAATCAATTACTGTACAATATTTCTGTTCAGTCTTTCTGACAGCAGAATATTGGTATACACAAGAATTTTGACAAGTCAATGGGAATGGGTTAAAAAAATTGGTCTTTAAAAAAAAAAAAAAACAATGGAAGAATGGCTAAGCTGTTGTTTTTCTTTTCTTTTTCCTACCACAGATAGATCATTATACATGATGATTAAAGAATTTTAAGTGGATATCCTTTCTCTGTGATATTCTCAATACAGTAGACCAGCCATTTGCTTCCATCTCCACCTACCTGTAGGAAATAACAATGATCAAATAAAGCATCTGCATTTAAAAAATGCATGAGATGATACCGATAATTCCTCTGCTAGAAGACAGAATTCATTAGCATCTTTTTTGGTTTTGTTCCAACAGCAATGAGAACTTAGTAAGACTTTTCCCTCTATGATTTTGTTAGTTACTGGCATTACAGATATATATGCTGAAAATGCAGATATTATGAATGTACTCTAAAATTAGCAACTAAATATGTGACAGAAACTATTCCAGTATGTACTAGAATGCAAAAGGAAATGAATCATGACATTAGAGGAGGTGAAATATTGAATAAAGAGCACTAATACAAATGAACAAACTATATACACCTAATTTCTCTTCTGTATACTAAAAATACCCTTTCTCCCCCCCCCCCCAAATCACCAAAAGCTTACTGTTGGGATGAGGGGAAGGAGTAGGGAGAAAGAAAAGGAGGGAAGAGAGTGTGGAAAGAAAAAGGGGTAGGGGAAAAGAGAAAGAGTAAATATGTTAGAATAAGATGAAATTAGCTTCATTATTTTTTTAAACCTATGGGATAAATACACATACTCCAGAGAGTCAGTAAGCATTATCAATGTTGGTGTAACAGTGGCATTCTTTTATAAGAGACCCGTATTTTAAAATTGTGATCATTTCTGGACACTCAGGGAAATCTGGGCTCCTTTTAATCTGGTCTTCTCCGAAAACTGGCTTTCATCCTTGTTTCAGGCTGGAAAAAAGCAGGGCTGTTTGCATGGCACAGCCCCAAGCCCTTTAACTCAGAGATTCGTGCCATTTAGAAGCTCAGTTTTTACCACCTCCATCTGCTGCCATAGAAGAATTAGATCCCGATTGCCTAGGCCACTGAGAAAGGATATGTGTAGAATGCTTGTGTTTTACCCTAGTCCTCTGATGACATTTGAATGGAAAGGTCATGTTCTTTTCATTCAATAGATCATGCTAAGTGAAACTATGACATGATAAAAATAGGAGAAATCCAGAATATCCTATATATATATGGACAACTTGTATAATCAAATGCCAGAGAAAACCATTCAGCCAAAATATTTAGCGGAATTTAGGAGAGTTTAGCAATTTAGCATGTGTGAACAGTGTAACATATGTAGCAGCACAACCAGCTATCAGACCAAAGACTAGAAACAACTGTTAGACTCCAGGGCATAATTTGAATATCTTCACTAATGAAGCCAGAAAATAAATCACTCTGATCTATTTTGTAACAAATATATTACAAAAAGGTTAGGTGGAAGTGATTCAACTGGTCACAATAGAAAGGACGGGTAATTACTTAATTGAAGCTCTAGACAGATAACAAAGGGAGTTCCTCAATTCAGACATACTAATGTTTACCTTACACTAAAGAATGTTCATTCCCTCACTCCAAAGTTAGTTCAAAATTCCCCAGTCATGACACAGATCCACAACTGAATATTCTGAAGCTGACCTATCATCTCCTGCGGCTGCTTTGCAGCAAGATCAGTAAGCAACTCCCAGGTGGCGTTCACAAAGCTTCTGTCCAGGTGATCCTGCATCCTGCAGTCAGTGTGGACACTGTCCCGACAGCCTCCAGTAGGCTTCCAGGTCGTGTTGACTTTCACTAAGCTTCCTAATGACAGGGAGCAGCTGGCCTTCAATTTTCTGATCAGGAAACCTGGGAGGAAAGCCCAATGAGCATGACAGGTTCCAAAATAGGTTTTGGAGCCAGACACTGTGCGAAGCACCCACAGTGCCGCCTATCAGCAGACACAGAATTTCTAGTTTCTACCCAGGCAGCAATCCACTGCTGAATCTTATTTCAGAAACCTTGCTTCAACAGAATGAACCTCATATTTTATAATTTCACAAATAAACTCAGAAACTCCTAACATTCTTTATATTTTGCTAAAAATTAGCAAAAATATAGAAAAAAAAGGTAGACTTTCTTTTTCAGTAAGATGGCCAACAGGATATTGTACTTATCTATTTATGCATACACTTAGATATATAAATATGCATATAAACAAACGCATACAATACACACACATTAATCCAAATTGACATAAATATATATTTACATTTTTTTATGTTTTAAGATCACCTTCTCGTGTGTTCACTTTTAGATATATAAATCTAGAATAAGTGTACATGGTTGTTTTAATCCACTGACACACCTGAATAAAACTGATCACATTTTTAGACATGAGGTTTCTTGATCACTCAACACATCCACACTGAATGGTCAAGTACAGTTACTCTTCGAGCACCAGATTCTTCCATGTAAAGTTGATGACTGACTATATATTTTATATAGTATCTAGAAATAGTTTCAGCTATTTCACAACTTCAGCATTTGTGCAAACTAATTAAACAAGAAACACCACAAGCATTCCCCATGCTATAAATTTTCCTATAGGAAATACCTACAAATCCACAAAGGAAACATGGCTGTTAGATTTGTTCCATTACCCATCAGAATAAATAAAATAAAGTATCTTTTGATGTATTAGAGAAGGTTAGAAGCAACAGATTTTTTACATTAATCACTGCTTGCATGTTAAAAATAAGGTTTCAGACTGAAAATTATTCGTTGAGAAACTTTAATAAGAAGAAAGCAATTTTAATGAGCAATGAGTGAATTTAAGTAAAATAATTATACATGAGAACATTATTTATCTCACATTCTTTCCACTTTCTCCCCACTTTTTCCAGTTGAGTAGCCATTAGCAGCACTGAGAGGAATCAACTCAGTAAGTGACCACTGCTGTCTGATAATACTGGTTCCTCCTCTTCCTCTTGTCCTTGGGCCATTCTCACACAATAAGCTCTGTTCAATGTGATTTACATGCTTAACATCCTTGTCATCATAAGCTCCTAATGGACATGACTACGAGGATCCTCATCTTTCAGATAAACTACATCTAAAAGAATTATAACCACAGGGAAAAAAGGACATACTCCTGGCACTCATACCCGTATCTGCAGCCTTCTTTACTACTCACTATAAAATTTTATCTCTTCGCAAATTCCATGATCTCCTATGTATAAAATCTTGATGACCACTCCCTATGAATGAACACGCTGATGGTAATAATAAAACTACAAGTGTAGGGTCTTCACCCAACCTGTTGAAGAATCTGACTAGCCATGGAAGGCCTAAGCAAAGGCAGGCTTAACCATCACTAACAATTGCATGTGCAGTCTCATTCTCCAGTCATCCACTATAGAATCAAAAGCAGATTTGTATACACAATCTCTACTGGAAATCCCTTATTTATCCTATGAAAAATGACTCTATGGAGAGATGACATTTTCTTCCTTGTTGAGTTTAGTATTGTTTTTTTCTTAGATCAGTCAGGAATTTTAGTAGCCAATAAATCTCATCTTTAATGAGTATTCTATTGTAAGCTTCCATACAGTTTCTCCCTCATGTTCTCAACAAATCTAAAAGGAAAAGCTTTTAATATCTCATGATGAAAGATATGGAAATTGAATCAAAGATATGAAGCAAGAGTAGAACTGCTGTTCTAACCCAACAGGGCGGACTCCAGGGCCAGCTCTCTTCACCTCTATTAGTGAAACACACTTGGTGAACAATTAAATTCAAGGTCAATTTAAGATGTCTCATATGGGTACCCTTCTTATTGTTTCTATGAGCACAAAAAACTAATCTGAGCCTTCAGGAAGGGATTCTATATGTATGAGAATAAAGACCAAACTAATCAACTACAAGTTCAAACTATTTTCTCCAGAATCTACATCTTTGACAGTACAAGGGTTTTGTGGTGCCTTTCAGTGACCTGTGGAAAATCACCACCTTCTGTAAAGATAGGACTTCAGCACTGGCTATTCTCCACCACCATGCCACTCAACTGTCACAGAGTTCCAATACAGGAACTAAAGTTCTTCCCATAAAAACAATGAGATAGGATTTCCAAGGAGAGTATAATTTTGTCTTTTGAACGATATCCCAAAGTTAATATTTTTATATTTTAAATAAGTAGCCTGATCTGTGTTATACATGATATCTCTATTACTATAAAATTAGTTATGATTTCCAGATACTCATATTTTAGATAGCTACAGTATATGTACTTATACATATGTATATAAATTCTATACACATTGTTGATTCAAGCATGAGCGAATAATATTTGTGAATTTTTTAAGAAAGTATAATTTTAAGATTCCTTTTCATTGTGATCTCCAATATATTAGTTGGAAACTTTCATGTTACTCTTGTCATCTATAAAACAGAGATAATAAAAGTAATCTTAAAAGAACATCCACATCTAACATCCTTATGTTAGAGAATGTTTGCTGACTAGTAGTCTTGAAAGATAAAGAACACTCAAATCTGCTAAGTTCTGGTTTCTATTTTGCAAATTAGTTGTCCTAACTTTATCTTCTCTTAGAAGCAATCCTAAACTTATCTCAGGTGCTCTCTAAGAAAAAGCTACTTCAAAAAAAACTACTTCAGTTAATCATTTATCTACTAGAATTAGGTTCCTCTCACAAAAGCCTATTTTTAATTATGTTTGTAAACATGAGTATGAAAAGCCCATTAATTTGAGAAAAAATAAAACAACAGTGGTTGCTAATGGACTCCTACTCATTCTGAATATTAGAAGAATTTAACCACAAAAAACAAGCATCTGAAGGACTGATTACATTCTCTTATCTGGGTAAGTGCTCTCTTAAGCACTGAAAATAAAGTATTTCTTACAGGAAACAATCTCAACATACCTAGTCAATTGATATTAGAAGACTTCATAGAATAAAGAATGAGGAGCTGGTGTCACATTATAACATGACAGCAAGATTTTGAGGATGAATATTCAAAATATTTCATATGTAAGGAGTTAAATCCATGGATAGCATGTACTTCACAGAGTAGATTAGCTCATTTAATTTCATTTACCTACTTGTGTTTACTCTTCCTTTGCAAGAAAGTTGCTAGAAGTCATCTTGAAGTTATTGAAAATGATGTTGTCTAGGGTCCAAGGAAATTTTATTAGAATCCCACTACCCAGGTAAAGTGAATATAATCAAATATGCTGTGTTTGATAGAAGAAAGGAAAAATGGTGGGTGATGTCTAGGGGTAGATATCTGTAAAGAAAAAAGCCTGGAACTAGGTTTGATATGGTATCCTTGTGCTAGCTGACACCTAGAAGATGGGTATGTACGTGACCTGACAAGAAGTAACGCTGAATACTGTCATTACAATAGCAAAAGTACAGTCCAGCTTAGCCCTAGGAAACCAAAATCATACTCTAATCCTTCATAGAAAATCCTCGACAAACAACAGGTAATCAACAGCAATAGATGGCTATAATAAAGACCATAATGAAACATCTGTCAGCACCATCTAATAGCAAAAAACAATGTTGGGCTCTCCCTGGTGGTACAATGGGTTAAAGCACAGCACTATGAATTGATCCACAGTCACTGCAGCACGAGTTCAATTCCTGGCCAGGGAGGTGACCCACAAGGTACAGAAGACCTCTCCTGTCCTGCCTGATGCTCCTCTCAGCAATGTAATTCCATCAACTTGCCTGTTCTGCTCCCCACTCTGTCTCTGATGAATCCTCTTACACTCCTGCACCTCTGGCCTGTGCCCAGTTCTTGTATACATAAATAAATAAATCTTAAAAAAAAAAAAGCAATACTGCAGACTGATGGGACTAAATTTATTTGAATTTAAGCAGATCTGTCCTTTTCTACTTTCTACTGCATCATCAGAGTTCTTAAATACCACTAAAGGAGATGATACCATATTTGCATAGGTTAAGTTAATATAGTAGGTGGAGACTCATAATTTTTCCAAACCTGCACAAAATTTCACCATATTTTTATGCCATATTTGTGGGGGGAAATCAATCAAATGCCGAATGAGGCTTAGTCTTAATTTTCTATACAGCGTATACAGAGTTATAATATCTGTATCTGTCAATGTCTAACAATTTTTAAATCTAAGGAGTCATCACATTAGTTTATAAAGGATATCTTAATTCATGTATAGTTATTGTAATAAAAATTATAGAATGTTCAAACCATTACTTACAACTTGAACCTTCAAGAATTTGAGTAAATCAATAGAAAATGCAAAGGCTATATGGAGACTTCTGTTTAGAAAGTTCTGACCTTCCTTTACAGGAGATAAAGAACCAAGAGCACGTATAATCATGGAATATCCATGAACACCTACTCTAACCACAAAGTCCTTGTCTTGAGCTAAAGTTTTCCTATTTTCTCATTTGATATATTAGTCTAAAAGCTGCTGTGGAGCAGATGGGTGTTTAACTTTGTATACTTTTTCTTTAGCCTTTTATCAAAAATCACACACCAATTTGGTAAACTTTTGCTACAGAAATGGTCATTAGTAGATTCACATAGCAATAGGTCTTGAGTTCATATCATATTCAAAGTTTCCAGTACAATAACCAAGACAAGCAGTGTTCCTAATCTAGTAGAGGCACTCTAATGAGCAAGTAAATACATGAGCTGTAGGATCAACTAAAACAATTAAGAAGAAAACCAACAGGATACTATGAATCATGGAGTGAATGTGGGAACACTGTGAAAAAATGTCGTCAAAGCCAATAACCAAATAGCATGCAAAGAGTAGAGCCACTAATACTCTAGGCAGAAAGGTCAGTGCAAAAGCCACATAATGAGAAAGTACTTTGTTCAAAAACCTTAAAGAGAGATTATCTACATGGCTAGAACAGAATGAGAGAAAGAGTGGCAGGAGCCACATCTGGTGGTCCACCTTAGAATTCAGTACTGTGAATGCACTGAAAAGTCCCTGAAAGGTTTTAGGAAGGCCAGTGATAAATATGGATGCACTGTTCAGAAGAACACTGTCATACCCTTGAATAGTGTCACCAATCTGGACTAGTAATATAATACCTGATAATGGATATAAAAAAATCTATAAAATGGCAAGTGCTGGCCCTCCATGGAGACACAATCGATTAAGTCACAGCACAATAAGCTACCATAGCCACTGTGGCATGTGTTCGATCCCCAGCCAGGGAGCTGACCCACATGGCTGACCCACCTGCTGCTCCCCTCAGCAGTGTACTTCATCAGTCTGCCTGTTCTGCTCCCCACTCTGTCTCGGGTGAACCCTCTCAACACCCTCCACAGCTCTGGCCTATACCTCAGTTTTGTATACACAAATAAATAAATATTTTTTTAAAAAATGGCAAGTGCTAGAAAAAAGTTAAGGAACTTTATGCAACAATATTCTGGGTTTTTTTTTTTTCCCTCCAAAAGCAAGGTGAAAAACATTGCATCAGTTCATAGTGACATAAAAACATATTGAAATTGCAAAAGAGACCAGGATAAGAATTATGAATGTCACATTGCTTTTCATTTTTAACACCAAACACTTTTACCAGGGATAATTAGAAAGTAACAAGTACATGCAAGGTGTTACTTACTTGTTATGTGAAAATACTGCAGTTTGCACACATTTCACATTTCAGAGATAGCAAAAACTAAGAGAGTCTGATCTTCACTGAGATAGCATGATGTACAACCTCTACACTGAGCCTAGCAATGCAGTTTAACCAAGTAGCTGGCAAGAGTTTCAAAGGAGGAAATCTAATTTTATTTTGGAGGGACTCATTTTCTTTTATTATAGAAACAAAATCAAAATGGCACAAATCACAGAAAGTATGGACACAACATTAATGCCTGAAAGTCTGTATGGTTAAAACAATACCAATACCCACATTACTAGTCATATACCTATCTATTAATGTGAGTTAACTGAAATTATTAGCATAAAATCAAGCTTCAGCAATAGTCATTAAAACACAAGATATACATGGAAAATGGAATGCGAAGGCAAAAAAAAAAATGTGTTGTGTGTTGTATAAATGACATACTTGTTTGATTGGCATTATGATAGTTACAGCCAGCAAATATGTTATAAGATACTTTTGAGTCTAAAAATGCTGTCTGAAACTTATGAAGTTGTACATTTTGTAAAATACTGCCTTCCTAAACTGAAGTTAAAAAAAAAGTATAAAATTAACTACAGGCGGCAAAATGTGAAAGGCAAGCAGGAGAATTCATGTTGTTTCAGTCATATTCTTAAGAAGAGTATGCCTTGCTTCAAAACTGAAAGTATACATTTTGATTAGTACTCAACAGCTATAAGGATGTGTGAAAACACAAACATTAGGAAAATGTGATGCATGTAACCATAGCACCATGTAAAAATAGTTATCGCAATACAAAATCAAGTCACTCCCATAGAATACTTGTTCTCATCTTGAATTCACATCCAATCCAGGAGATGTACTGTCAGTTAGGCCCAAACATGAACATATAACCACTTTATTTTTTTAATTCCCTCAAAAATTATATGGATTAGCCTTCAAATGGCCAACAATCTTACTTTCGAGGTGGGCCTTACTTTCCATTCATTCCTGTCGTGGTAAGCGAATTCTGAATGTGAATATGTTCCAATAGAACATCCTGCCTCACTGCAGGGGAGCACAGTGGCTCACGTACATATGCGTTCTCACATGTGTCACTGGCATGGCCAGAAGGCCAGGTAGCCAAGCTTTGTGGGTTATCTATTGACTTGTGGGCTGGCAACAATGAGAAGCTGTGATGAAGTATGGACAAAAATTTTTCTTTGTGTAGCCTATCAAATTTAAATTAATCCTTGTGCCTGACTATGCTTTCTCAATAATTATATGAAGTTTCCTAATACAATTTGATGAAACCAGTCACCTTTAGTAAGACTGATAGAGAACCTTGAATCTAAGTTCCCAAAATATGAGGTCTAGTGTGACCAAAGTAGATTTAATGCCAACCAAGAACAGCAGTTCCCCAAATCTAGACTATTTTTCACACCTATTCAAAGATCTTTGAGGAACTGCTCTTGAAAAACATTTTCTCAAAGAAATACATCATACTGAGATGACTTAAATAGCATGAACATTTAATGAAGAACTAGAAAAACCTCTCCAAGTATATATCTTTCAAATAAATATTTTAACTCTTTGATAAATTAGATGCTATTAGAAAAGATTATCTGACATACAATATGATAAACATAATTAGAAAACATTGACAATAAAATCACAGAACACTGGGTCAAATGAAAATATACAAACTGGTGAGTTCTCTCACCTTAGACAAGTCTGTCATTCAAATGGACTACATGAGTATCTGACATACAGTTCTATATAGTTGTGACAGGGGAAGGAAAAGCACTTTTAACACAAGGTTGTTATTCAAATGACCCACCTTGCTGTGCAAGGGGCAGATAATAAGATTAAATTTTAAGTTCATAGCTAGTAGAGTTAACACAGCAAAATATATTACTGTTACCATCCACAGAGCACTAGTAGGCACTTCATAAATACAAAAAAATGCATGTAATTGTGCTAAAATATTGTATCATTAAAATTATGAAAATTTGAAATTTAAATGAGTTATTTCTTCAAATAAAATAATATGCTATAAATTGATATATATATAATATGTTATAAATGATAATATAAATATTATCAGATGGCTTCACTTATATATGTGGAATATAGAGGAACCAAACCAAAGGTCTAGAAAAAGGAAAAAACAGCAAGCTGATCTGAGTTATATGACAGGGTAGGGGAAGTAAGATGGGTCAAAACAGGAGGAAAAAACATGAAGGACTGTGGTAATTCTAACAGATACTATGGTGGTGGAAATACCACAGAGACTACTCCCAGGGGAGAAATGAAAAACTCTACAAAAATGAACAATGATATAACCAAAAAAAAAAAAAAGATTTTCAAGGAAAATTGTGGGCTTATCTCCCATATGTAACTAAAAAATCTATCTACAGCAGCTAAAAGATAAGTAACAGCAGTACTGAGTCAGTCTTCCTCAACTCCTCCAAAATCATCTAAACTCTTAATTCCCAGTTACACACGAGGAGGAGCCAACACGGAGCAGGTAGGCAGAAGAACCAGAGAGTCTGCCAGTTACCCATATACCTTAAAGACAAGCATCACATCCTATTCACATATCCCCCCACAGTGTTTCACAGTTTTTCAAATACATACACAAATAGAAAGAATTTTACAGTGAACACCAAGATACATACCACTGACTCTACAATTAATGTTTCCTTTATCATATTTACATTGTGTAAAATTTCTGTTCTTAATCTCACTTTGGAAATTATAAAAGCCTGTGTCAGTTGATGTAATGAGAATTTTCCTCATGTTCAATGTTCCTTTCTCTCCTCCTGAAAAGGGAACTATAACTCACACTAATATTCAGAATTTAGAAAGTAAAATTTATTGTAAATATATAGTGAAATTGGATGGTAGATAAACCTTTTGATGGTGGGTACAGTAGGGGATATATATATCTATGAAGGTTTGTACTCCTAAAGCATTTATAGTGTTATGAACCAATGCTATCAATGTGAAAAAAAGGGGGGGGGGAAGTACCATGAACTACAAATAACTTCTTATTTTCAATATGCCACTGTCAAAAAGTATTCTGATTTATCCAACTTGTCATCCTAAAAGAATACTAGAATATTTCTCTTGTGATTGGCTATTGGGCTGAGCTACAGTCATATATCACTGGCCTTGTAGATATATTTAAGTTGAAATATCCTGAGTGCTTGCAATCCTCTGACTGTCTTCAGAAACAGGCAGGCTGAGCCTAGACCTCAGATGAACCACTAACACCAAGTCCCAGGTAAGTCAAGAGACAATGCTAATTCCCAGGGGAATACTACCCTAAGGCTAGAGTGGAGAATGGAGGACTGGTTGATTAGTTAGACTTCTGTATCGTGTGTGTGCGCATGCACACGCTCATGTCTGTATTTGTTTCAAGTAAGAAAGACCTTCACCTTCTGGAGAGACTTTAGTTAAAGCACTGAAAATATTTGTTAGGCAAGAAAGAAGTCTAAAATGGGCTGCTGTGATTGGAGTTCACCTGGATGTCATTCAACACCAAACCTCTGGGGTCTCAAAGAGTTAAGTGATGACAAGTGACTGAAGCGATCCTTCAGTTCATATTCTGATCTTTGCTAACAGAGGGAAGGCCACATTCAACTCCTTAGTTTACCTCCAATAACTATCACTTATTGACTGGTTTCTAGGTGTGAAGCACTGTTCCAAATGTGTTAGACATAAGCATTTTCCTATCCTCCATTTTAAGAAATAACACAAACAAGAAGAATAGGAGAGCACAGAAGGTGAACAAGGTGACAAAGTGCAGGGTCAAGGATGAAACGCAACCATCTTACTCTAGATCTTTTGCTCTTTACTATCTACAACACTGTTTCTTGCTGAATTATTCTAAAGGCATCGCTAGCTTGACAGACTAGGCCCTGGGTGAAATGGTGCTTACTGGGTGGTATTTCTGCTTAAGGTAGCATCATGGATATTACAAGTCTTTTACTCATTGCATTGTCCATTTATATTAGCTTCCCTTAAGAGGGCTCTCTGTTTAGGCAGGCTTGCTAGCAACACAACTAACTTCATTAGTATCTTCAGGCTGACTCAACGAAGCACTGGTTCCAGATTAGAGATTACAGACTTAGCCTGTGGATGTAAGACTCCACAGTTTCTCAGATACACTTTTAGGAGAGTTTGGTAGAGCTGACACATGTCCTTATTTTCGTAATGAAGCTTTGGTTACCCACAGTTGTGACAATGTGCCCATTATTTTTGGTCTTCTACCTCCTGTCTCTCTTCCTGACTCCCTTTCCAGTATGTCCTGAAATCATCAGCCAAGTAAACCATTTGCACATGAGTCATTGTTCCAGGGTCTGCTCTGGAGAAATCTGAATTAAGATATTCTATATAGAGAGTTTAATAAAGTATGGTGTCCATTTTATTGTTATTTTGTGCATCTAGTTTCTAAAGCAAAGAACCTTAAAGAAAATGGATTTGAGTGCAAGAACTTAACATAATAATCCAACCCAAATCACAACCACAGCAGAAACAAATGTCCCATAACTGTGTGTGTGTGTGTGTGTGTGTGTGTGTGTGTAAGTGAGTTGGGTAGAGGTAGGATAAGAACAGAAGTGCTGGAAGCTCCTATACCAACTACTTGAAACAACTTCTGCTGTAGAGGCCAGAAACAATGGGTGGACAGTGGGCGGTGGCTCCAGCTGTCCTATGTGTGGGTCATGTGTCAATTAGTGTTTGTAAGTCAGGACCAGCCAAACTGTACAACTGTTGATATTTACCAATTGTCTGGGAAAACGCTTAGAATATCCAAGAATAAACCAGGAATGAATAAAAGGACAGAATTCTTGAAAAGTTTAAACTCCAAACAGCTGCTTTAGCAGAGTCCAACACTAGCTGATTGAAACAACATACCATACTGTATTAAAACTCTCTATATAGAATATCTTGATTCAGATTTCTCCAGAGCAGACCCTGAAACAATGATTCAAGTGCAAATAGTTTACTTGGCTGATGATTTCAGGAAATACTAGAAAGGGAGTCAGGAAGAGAGACAGGAAGTAGAAGATCAAAAATAATAGGCACATTATCACAACAGTGAGTAACCAAAGCTTAATGCCACGGAGGAGCTCTCTGCCATGTCTCTAGCACAGTGCTTCACGAATATGACTGTACATGAAAATCTTGTGGGGATCTTATTCCAACACATGACTCGTAGGGCCAGAGACTATTTCTTCTAAGCACCCAGATGACATGCTGCTGCTGCTCCTCAGAACATAGTTTTTTAAAAGATTTATTCATTTTTGCATACAGAATTGAGGTACAAGCTAGAGGTGCAGGGGTGGTGAGAAGATTCACCAGAGAAACTGTGGGCAACAGAATACGCAAGTTGGCAAGGTACACTGCTGAGAGGTGCAACAGGCAAGACAGGAGAGGTTTGCTGCACCATGTGGATCACCTCCTTGGCTGGGGATAGAACTAATGCTGAAGTGGCTGCAAATAGTTTCGCAGTACTGCATTTTAACCCACTGCACCATCGGGGAAAGCCCTCCTTTGGACGCATTTTGAAGGTCGAATATTTTGATAGTTTTCTGCATCTCACTCAGATTCTTTACATCTACATACAAAATTGACAAAATTGACAATTTCTTTGTGTCTAGTGGTTCTGAAACATAGCATTAAACCTGCTTTATTCCATGTAGCTCTCATTGTAGGCACTGTGTATTTCTAAATATCATCAGTCTTGGAGACATTTGGTCAATCCCCATATAAGGAAAGAGAAAAAAGATCTGTGTACTTTGTCCTACTGCTATTAAATCAGATGGCCTTTTTATCAGCAAGTAGCTGCTATCTCTCTTTCTCTGCTTGCACATCTTATTCCTACTTCCTGCTCCACTCTAATGCAGACTCATATTCTTATTTTGTGATAAGTGTCTAATATTTGATGCTTGGAAATGAGCAGTAATCTATTTTCCTGATTTTGGCATTTAGTACTATCTAGTGTACATCTGTAGGCATTCACTGGTTCTTAACCTCTTGTCTACCTCAAGGTTGCTTTCTGGAATTTCAGTCCATCTGGTTATGCTCACCTTGCACTTCAAGAAAGCCCATGGGACATTATTTTAAAAGGATTTACTATGTTCAGATATATATATATATATATTTGTAGTCAAATGGAGATAAGCCCTAGTTGCTTTAGAAACATGATTCAAAAGAAAACCTGACAATATGATTGACTCTTCAAAAAAGACCAACAAATATTATAGTATTTGCTTTTTGCATTATAATAAATATCCACATGTTGGATATAACATAAAAATATAATATGTGTATATAGAAAAACAAGAGTAATAGGTACTTCAGTATTTAACGTCTGCATTGGGTATGAGCATATTTTTTCAATATATTTTAGAAGAAAAAAATTAGTCCTAACTTTATGAAGTGATGAAAGTCAGGAAAATAAGATAATATTAAGATAAAAATAATTAAAATATTAAATCTTATATTAGTAATCATCACTGAGATGTTAATTAATGACAACTAATAATTAATATCAAGTTACATTTAATTCACCTTCAAAATGTTCAAAATATTTATCACACAACTCAAGGACCTATATTTTGAACCTATTTATTTTGTCCATAGGAAAACTATGTAATCACATACTGTTAACATCTTAAGTCAACAAATCAGGTAAAAGAACATGATCTAGTTTAGAGCAAAGTAGTGAAACCATGAAACATGAAAAATGGTATTCCCCTTATCTCTTTCCAATTCTGTCTGTTAACCCAAGTTCTTCTACATGTAATGTGTGTGTGTTGTTGGGAGCAAATAGGTTCTAAGTCAATATGAGCACCACCTACAATATGCTAAAGAAAGCTTTAAAGAAAATTTGATCCTAATTCAGAACTGAACAAAGAATTCACCTTATCTCATTCGCCCTTACAGAACTTCAAGTGAGATGATAAAAAGAGCTAAGTGCTGTATTATTTTACAAACAATGACAGTTGACAGTCCAAGGGAGAAACTTGGGGTGCTCCTCGTTGGCAACGCAGTATGCTACATATAGTATTATTTTCTTCTGTGAGCTTGACATTTCATATTTCTGTTCAAGAATTATATTATAAAAATGTAGGATGGGTGCTCATTGTATCTCAGAAATTAAAAGACTGAATAACCAGTAACTAGATAAATAGACCCTTTTGCTGAATGGCCAAATACAATCCATTCACATTAGCATGTGTGTTTCAGGATCAGATGATTAATAAATCATGTGGTTTTGCTTCAGAAACTTTATACTCCCTCATGGTCCCTTTAACATGTCCCTACTAACCAAAAAAAAAAAAAAAAAAAGTCAGACAGATTTATAAAAATATAGCCCTATTTAATGAGTCCACTCTTCCACATCATAGAACAAAAAGGCTGATAGTATCCTAAGCCTTCTCTTCTTTATTAACTTTTCAATTCTTCTCTAAAGAAGACAGATCTTTAACAAGTTTCTGATACAAGTAAATTCAAGTAGTCCTTCACCACTATGAGAACAATTCCAATAGACTTCTTGAACCTTATGTGATGCTCTTTTATCATCCCCACAACAAAATGCAAAAAATATCTAAAAGAATAAGCTTACCAAAAAAAAAAAGTAAGATTAATTCAGCTATCTTTAATTTTTAAAATGCTGGTACAATCACAGTGGGAAAGTTTTCCATAAAATTGTTAGATACCTAACATTGTTTTACAGCAAAATGTGCATCTGCATCACCATTTTGTTTGATGTAATTTGTAACTAAAAAAAAGGACAAAAACTTGTCTAGGTGGACAGACATTGGGGAAGAGCTCATTGCTCCTTGCAGGTGATGCTTCTTCTCAGCCCTGACTAAAACTTTAAGTCCACAGAGGCAACCCTTAAAAAAGTAAGCTTCCCCATAGTAATCAAAACTGTATGGTACTGGAACAAGAACAGACACACAGACCAGTGGATTAGAATAGAAAACACAGATATAAATCCTCAGGTTTATGGGCAGCTAATCTTTGACAAAGAAGCAAAGAAGATATAATGAAACAAAGTTTGTTCAACAAATGGTGCTCGGGAAACTGGGAAACTACATGCAAAAAAAATGAAACTAGATCACTACCTTGCACAATCCACAAAAATTAGCTCAAAGTGCATTAAAAACCTAGACATAACGAACGGAAATCATAAAACACCTGGAAGCAAAGATGGGTGAAATACTACAAGACATACACTTCAGTAACATCTTTGAAGATACTGCACCCAGTGCAACAATAATGAAGGCAAGGATTAATAGATGTGACTACACCAAGTTAAAAGAGCTTCTGTATGGCAAAAGAGACATTACAAACAAACAAGCATCCCACTGATTGGGAAAAATTTTCTCACACAAAAAATAGTGATAAAGGATTGATCACAAAGATATAAAAAGAACTGATGAAACTAAAAAAAAAAAAAAAATAACAAAACAAAATGGACAAAAGAACTAAAAAGACACTTCTCCAAAGAGGAAATGCAGATGACAAACAAGCATCCCACTGATTGGGAAAAATTTTCTCACACAAAAAATAGTGATAAAGGATTGATCACAAAGATATACAAAGAACTGATGAAACTAAAAAAATAAAAAAATAAATAAATAAAGCATTGGCTTTTGGATGGAAAGACATCAAGAACAAAACAAGTAATGCCTCAGTAAGGAAGACACACCAAAGTTACAGTGGGGAAGTTTACTTTTCTTCACTAGAAAAA
>NW_004567105.1:26684987-26749867 GCF_000260355.1 Condylura cristata
AAGTAAACAACACCATCAAAAAAATGGGCAGAAGAGCTAAATAGACACTTCTCCAAAGAGGAAATGCAGATGGCCAACAAACAGATGAAAAAAATGTTCAACATCACTTGTAATAAGGGAGATGCAAATTAAAGCTACAATGAGATACCACCTCACCCCAGTGAGAATGGCACATCTTAAAACAACTGGCAACAACTGATGCTGGCGAGGATGTGGAGAAAAAGGAACTCTCCTGCACTGCTGGTGGGATTGCAAACTAGTACAACCACTATGGAAAACTGTTTGGAGGTTCCTCAAACTGCTAAAAATGGAGCTTTCATATGACCCAGCAATCCCATTCCTAAGTATCTACCCAAAAGACACAAAAGCACTGATTCAAAAAGATACCTGCACCCCCATGTTTATTGCTTCTTTATTTACAATTGGAAAGACATGGAAACAACCCAAATGTCCAAATGTGGATGACTATATTAAAAAGATACGGTACATATACACAATGGAATATTACTCAGCAACCAAAAAAAAAAACACATGCCTTTTGCAGCAACATGGGTGGGGCTGGAAAAGATCATGCTTAGTGAAATAAGCCAGAAAGAAAGGGGAAAATACTGGATGGTTTCACTCATAGCAGGAGTAAAACGGGCCATATGAGAAAATAATAATAATGAACAGCTTTATGCCAGAAATATTTTATGGTGGAGGAGTGGGGAATGGGATAAAAAATAGTGGGGAGAGGGAAATGCACTGGACTATGGTGATGGCACATGGGTGATTTGGTGACTGGAAGCCCATTGTTATTACAACTGAGATGGAAAAAGGCACAAAATGATGTAAAAATAAGCTATTATATTATTTAAAAAATAAATCAATAAATAAAAGTAAGCTTTCTCCATATTAGCACTCCCATTTCTCTTAGTCAATCAACAATTAATTAATACAGTCATTCCTCTCATTTTAAATGACTCCATACCTCAAATACCCTCATTTTGTAGACCAAGTATACTGCTTCCAAAATAATTGCTATCTCAGAAAGAATGTTTTGATATGTTGAAATTTATCTTTCACATGACAGTATGAAAATAACACTGACTAGAATATGTAAAAGACATGATCATATCAGGATATGAAAAACTAAGATGGCATCAATGTTAAACATTTCATATTCATAAAAATTTACAAAACACAGAAATAAAAATCAGTTCCAACGAGTCATTAAATATTCTGTATTGAATTGCCGCACTTTCAAAATCTGTATTCTTCTACCCTTTGTAAAATTCTTTAGTCAATTGTTGACTATGACAAGCATTTTGGTTTAATAGAGAAAATATTCATGGAGCAATAAAAAAGCATCCCAAGGCTGTCTGAACTGCAAACTGCTGAATTAGACTGACAGTAAAATCTACTGAGCTCTGTTTTTCAGCTCAAGGTCACAATTAATTACGTAGAAGTGACATTTTATTCTTTTCAGGCTTTCACTAATCTGGGGTCGTTTTCAAAAATAATCCCACAAAGCAATAAAATTAGTGGAAAGTAATATACCAACCTCACTGGCAGGAATGAGGAACAAAGGTCAAAAGGTAAAGTTTTCAAAAATAATAATAATAATAACTGACTGTGAGCATTCAGAGTTTTGAGATGTCAGATAATTTTCCCATCTGGGAAAATCCAGAGTCAAAAATAGGAAACCAAGAGAAAATTTTACTGATAAAAATCCCAGGAAAAAGACAATTAAATTTCACCTAGCCTTACACTAATCCAAATTGACTGGCGATTCTTCAAGGTATTCACAACTCAGTTTTACCCATAATTAAGAGCATGTGAGGTAAGATTTGTGGATACCATACCTTTTAACTTTCAAATATGTTTTCCTTTCGTCAAATTTTGAAGGTGATAGTACATTATTTAGATGAGACCTAAGAAGTCATCAGACCCTTGAACTCTTTAATTTGGATTAATAGTATATATGTATACATATCTGTGTGTGTGTATCTTTGAGGATATATATAGAGAGAGAGAGAAAGAAAGAGAGCACCAAACCTCTAGAAGAGCCAGATGCAGCTTTTTTCTTTGTAGGAAAATATTTTCTTAATAAATCAGAAAGAACTACACAGGTGCCTTAGTAGGTAGTCAGTATTCCATAAACTAACTCTTCCCTGACATTCACCTATTCACTGCAATAGAACATGTATAATACACATTCAGTGTCCTGACAGTTTCTACTTAGAAGCAGAGCATAATAAGTATAAATTCACATATTTTAAATTAAGAACAAAAGCTAGTTAGTTCTTTGTAGAATAAGCAAGAAATCAGTATGAACAAAAGGGTAGTGTTGGAAACAGGAAACAATATTCAAGCCAATTCAGTGTGCCTTGCTCTACCAGATGGCAAATACTGTGAAAACAATACATATTTTCAGTATAACAGAAAAATGCTTCACTTCACCTCTGGACTACATGTTGAGTTAGAATAAAAGCAATTTACTTCAATGATGTAGAATACTGTGTCTTTAAGTGATTCACCATGGACTACAAACACTTCAAGTAATTACTTGAATAATCTTATAATATCTACTGGTACTTATGTGGTGGCAAAGTTGTGTCTACAATTTAGTCCACAAAGGCTCAAGATGCTACGTTTCATCAGTGTGCCGAATATAAACTCACAAAATCATCACTGAGACTAGGGGCTCCTACTGACACTTACTTAGGTTTAACCTCAAGTATGGATGACATATCACCCAATCTAAGTTTCTAAGTGTCTATGTTTCTGGTTTACAGGGCCTACACTGCAATGTGGACCTTCTGTGAAATCATGAAGTCCCCCATTTTCCTTCTTGATGCTGCCCACTGAAAATATTCCTTCTTCTATCATATCTCACCAATTACAGTGTGAGAAAAGTACAGTGAAACGGAACCATCTTGCCCAACACCACCAAACTGTTTTTTTTTTTAATTTTCCCACAGAATCACAATTTTGTGTTGTTTGTCTTTTTCTATTACTATTCTTTATAAACTGAACAGCCCTTTGTGACTTGGCCTGGGAAACTAAGCATCATTATTAATAGACCACTGTTTAAAGATTCATACAAGAAATGTTCAGGATCACTTTCAGAATTCACTCCAATTTTCAGCTTCAATCCCTTCTATTTGCAGAAAACATTTGTTATTTAGAAAACAAAAGGATAGAACCTGCAGAGGTACCTTTCTCTCCTACCAAAAAAGTAAGAGCTCTATAAAAACTTTGAGTTTTACATTATTAATTGCTTATCTACTGTCGAATTCCTCTTTACCTACCTAACACAGTAAGCAAGTAATCATAAAAACATTAAGGATGTTAAGACATTATGAATGGAGACAAATGTTTAAAGACAAGGCAGAAGAAGTTGCAGAGGATGCTTTAAATGGAACTTTATTTTGCCATCTTTGTTGGATAAACACCCTTAAAGCTAGCAGAAGGAAAAAAAAATCTGATCCATAATTCCCAAAGAATTCCTAGTAACATATTTATGCAGATAATTATATCCACATTGAAGTGAAAATCAATTCCAAGGAACATGAATTCTGAAGCACTTAGTACTTTCTAAGAATTACTTATTCTGTAGGTAACCCCAGAGAATGAACCAAATTAGACATAAAAATCCATCTACTTCTGCAGGAACTGACACAAAGAGATCGCTGCAGCCTTCATTCCACTGGCACTGCTGATAGTGGCAGACAAATTAATAAGCTATTGACTCTTTTAGCCTCCTCTAAACTTATTAACTTTAAAACTGTGAAAGAGCTACTTGTATTCTTAGAGTGCAAAGCGATTGGTAAACAAAGTTCTAAAACAGACATAAAAACAAACCTTAATCATGCCCCTTAAGTCCAGGTCTAACTAAAAATCTCCTTTCTATTATCTCATGCTTTTGTGCCTTATTCACTGGGTCCCCATACGCCTCTCTTCTACTAAAGGAATCAACGAAAGGACCACAAAGTTAGTGTATTTCATTATGAGTAAGCTTTCTCTCTTGTGTACCATCTCCAACCCTTTTGATAAGTGCTCTCTAGATGGTTCTCACTACTGTTCAGTTGTTCAACTGTAAGAGTTCTAAAAAGGTACCAGAATGAAGTTTAAGTGCAAACCTCAATATTCAATTCCAGGTTCTTTCATAGAAGTTATCAAAAACCATTTTAAAAAAATACATTAGTACAAACCTTTTCTTGGTGTTTTCCAGTATTTCCTTCAACATCACGCATGAAGGGTCAAATCAAAGTTCACAGCTGCTCCAAAACATCCCTTCTAGAACCACGTTAAAACTAATAAGACTTAAATATTATGCCCCAAGGATGTAAAACTGGATAATTTCAAATGACAACTATGCCTTCTAATCACTGGAAAAGGCAGGAGGTGTTCTCTTTTAAGAGAACTCTGGCTTGCTCTATTATTCCAGAGATGCCCCATGATGCACACATTACCCTGCATCTCAGAAAACTGTTTTCATGTGGTCAGGCCAGCCATCCTACAATGAAGTCAAGCGTGAGAGAACACAATGGAATCCTCTCCCAACCCAATGGATGGACGAATTCAGAAGACTTGAGAAACAAAAACCACCGACTAGTAATGAAACCCACACAGTTGCTACATGACAGAAACCTCTTCCATGAACAGTATGTTATTTCACCTTATCAATTATATGTATTTTCAATTTACTAAATTCTGTTTACTCAAAACCAAAATGGACCAAGCAAAAGTAAATGTATTTGCAGTACCTTCTTTTGATCTTCAAGCTTGTGACTCACTGGATTCTTCCCATGTCTGTTCATCTCTGAAGATAAATCCATCACATTAGGTTCTTGACCTTCAAAATAGGATCTCTTCAAAAAAATCAGCAAACTAATCCAGGGTGCAATCACTAGGAAAACACTGGCATGTCACCTTTCCCATCACACATCATCTCTGAACTTCATTAACTCCAAGAAATGATAAAAAAATCCATTGATGGAATGGAAAAAATGAATTTTGCAACTTAGTCCCAGCACTTTCCAAATCACCATATCGTTTTTAAATGCTGACTTCTCAAAAGCAAAATATTGGTCCAGGAATTTCTCTCCAACTGCTATCTTTTTCTTTCTTCACAGTTTTCCATTTTATTACAAAAATTATAGTTCCTGAAAGCCTGTGATTAAGAAAAATAAGCACAATTAATTTCTTTCTATTGTTTATGGGATAATTACAGAAAAAAAATCTTAGCTGAAACCTCCAATCTTGAAAAAATATATTGGCATGGATAACATTTTACTTAAAAATAATAGGAATTAAAAATTTTTCCTTACTCCTATGTCATATGAAATACCAGTTTTAATACCAAAACTCAAATAAATTATTGAAATCAGGTATTAGCAGTACATCAAAATTAAAAAGTCAAAAGAAAATACACATATACTAATCAAACATGTACATATGTTCCATACTCTATTAATTTCAGTATTCACAAAATCACAAAATACAGGAAAGAGTCCAACATAAATAGGCACTGTAATAATTTTATTTAACTTTCACTTTACAAA
Source organism: Condylura cristata (assembly GCF_000260355.1). Taxonomy (NCBI): domain Eukaryota; kingdom Metazoa; phylum Chordata; class Mammalia; order Eulipotyphla; family Talpidae; genus Condylura; species Condylura cristata. Next base: position 26,690,537 of record NW_004567105.1, read on the forward strand.
AATTTATTTAAATTTCAAAATAACTCTAGGAAATGGTGACTGTGCCATTTTAAGATGAAAGAATTGAGATTTAGAGTGCAAATAAATTTTTTCTAATCTATTAGATAATAAGAAACAAGACAAGAATTAGAATTAGGTTGATCAAAAAGCAAATCCCATCCTTTGTACTAGATGGACTCTTCTCTATCATCATTATATATTTTGTCCACAAGGAAACCATCTATGAGTTTACCAAGTGTCTTACTGGATTACAGATATACTGTACACATGGCAGTCTCTTTAACAGAGCCATGTAGTTCAGTTTTTCCTAAGTAAACTAGAAACCTGAATAATTTGGGAATAATCTTAACCATATATATTCCTGGAGTCAATTCTAAATTTCCTAACTTAGAAGCTTTAGGGTAGTGCATTAAAAGTCTACATTCCTTTCATCTCTGAGGCAGGAAAACCACTGAAGATTTGAACCTTCTCTCTGATACAGAGCTTCCTAAACTTGGCACTCACTATGAAGCTTCAAATATGATCCTTATGTCTCTTCCCAGAGACTGTGACTTAATATGTCTGGGGTATGGTCTGAGTCTGGAACCATTACATAAATTCCTTTACATAATTGACCAGCTACTGCATTAATACATTAAATAAAAGGAAAGCTATTTACACAGGAGACAGCTATCAAGGTAGTACTAATCTTTAGGTATTCTTCCTAATTTGAAGGTGAAGTCTGAATCTGTGAGTATTTCTGTACCTTTGTAACAATGTATCTTCCCATAGCTATATATGTACACAAAATATTTTTGCAAGCAATATTTTTTATTGCAGTAACATTGTTTTGCAATACTGCACATGATTTAGGGGCATAGATCACATCCCTTTAGACACACGTCACCACACTGCCAAAGCACCAATAATCTTCCATCATAGTCCACTGGGCCTTATTTTCCAATTTTTAGGAAAAGAAACAATAGATTTTGTGATTGTAAAAGTTCATCTTAGCTCCAACATGGAAAAATAGAGGAAGAGAGTAAAACTCATGGCAGAGAAATATTATAGGCTTCACTAGAGCAAGCCAAGTAAGAGAAAATAGCGTCCTGAATTAGTGCAGCTGCTTATGAGATGGAAAGAATGATGAATCCGAATGACACTGTATTTAAAAGGTGGATGTGACAAATTTGGTAACTGACTGGACACAAGTGTACACATGGTTTCAGTGTGTATGAGCATACAGTTTAGTGTATAATTATCCCAAAGAAGCATTTTGACAGAAGATAAACGTGTTTGTAATGCAAACAAAGGATGCTCGCTAAAATCCTGAAAATTTTAAGCCACTATCACTGACGAACGTAGAAAAAAAATCCTAAAGCAGCATTATTAGCAAAGCTGAATCCAGCAGCATATAAAAGGATATAAAATTTCCAAGTTGGTATTATGCCAGGAATAAGAGATTGGTTTAATACTTAAAAATCAATTAATGGAATTCACCAGATTAACAAAATAATGAAGTAAAATGACATGTTCATATAATTATTTGGATATATAAATCTGACACACTGAACAATAATTTGTGACCAAAAAACAAAAATGAAGACAGCAAAAACAACAACCTCTTCATACCATACAATGAGCCAAAAGACTTCCATAAATATGATAAAGCATATTTACAAACTATCTACAGCAAACATCACACTTACTCAAAAAAGTGGCAGATCACATCTGCACAAGAACAACACATAAATACCTGTTAACCTGACTTCTATTCAATATCCCATGGTCCTAGCAAGGCAATAAAACAAGAAAATATAAGGGGATAGAGGGAAACTGAAAAAAGTAAGCAAGGAGCTTTAAGTATTCAAAATGAAGAAATAAAACTTATAATTGCAAATGTTATGATGATATATTTGGAAATATTAAAGAATCAAGATATAAATTACTAGAATTAATAAGTGAATTTAGCAAGTTTCCTAGCTACAAAGTTAATACATAGCATTGCATACTATTTCATTCTAAAAGCCAGTAACAAATACTCAGAAAATGAAACTTTAAAAAAGTACTATTTTCTGACCCTCTCTGGTGGCACAGCATGTTGAAGCACAGCACTAAGAAGCTAAAGCCACTTCAGCATGAGTTGGATCCCGGCCCCACAGGTGATCCAATGGCGCGGCAGACCTCTCCTGACCTTCCTGCTACTATTCCCCTCAGCAGTGTACTTCATCAGTCGGCCTGTTCTGCTCTCCACTCTGTCTCTGGTGAATCCTCTCACCAGCCCTGCACCTCTGGCCTGTACTCCAGTTCTATATGCATAAATAATAAATAAATCTTAAAGAAAAAGATACCTTTCAACAAAATGATACTATTTTCAGTGGCATTAAAAAATATCACCTATCATGGAATAAACCCCATAAAAAAGACAAACCTTTCTGATAGAGCAATGAAAATCATCAAAAAAAAAAAAAAGTCCTGAATAAATAGCAGGCTAAGTCATATTCACAGACTGTAAGAGTCAATAATGTAGAAATGTCAACTCATGCTTAGGAGATTTATAGATTCATGCAGAACAAATGAAAACCCCGTATTTCTTTTAATAACTTGAGAAGATGCTTCTAAAATATATGAGGAAATGCAAATTACCAAGAAAATCCATTAATATCCATAAAGAACAAATGGCAACTATTTGCTCTACGAAATGTTAAGATATACTATAGCCAAGAGTAAATAAAATGGTACATAAAAGCACACAGAAACACTGATAGATTCAAAAAAACATATGATCACTTGATTTATTACAAAGAATAAATGCATCAAAATCTTTTTGCAATACAGAGTTCTGTGTCAACTGGTTATCTATGTGGAAAAAAATGAAACAATCTCTATTTCACACCGATATTCAGTTCCAGGCAGTTTGTAAATCTACGTGGAACAATATAAGTTTCTAGGAAAACATTTTTGTGACCAGAGGGAAAGGAGACATTTCTTAAACCAGGCACCAAAAGCTCTAAACACAATGAAAAAAGTAAAAACTATACTAAAATCAAAAAGCTTTCACTCATCAGGTTATACCAAAAGAAAATAAAACTGCAACCCATAAAGTAGGAAAGGCTATCTTTAGTAGATATAACTATATGTAAAAATGCTCCCAAATTAAGAAAGGACACAACAGACAAAATATTTGAATAGATACACACACCAAAAAATAAAAAGACAAGGTGAACAGAGTGGTTGCTCCACTCTGTGGAGTGTCCCATTACCAAGTTCCTGACAATGCCATTGACAGACCTATAGTTATTTAAAAGATAGAAAAAGAGGTAGAAGAGACTGCATAAACAGCCAATAAGCACATGAAAAGTTGAACACCTGCTTCACTAATCAGGAAAAGTATGTATGCAAAAACATGAAGTCACCAAAACTGTATCCAGGAACAGAGAAAAAGTGTAAAAATTTTGAAGAAACAGGAAAGAAGTTAGGTCTACAAATTTGACTGTCATTGGTGTAAACAGATAACTCACAGAAACTACACAAATTGAGAAAAGTTCAATAAGCAGCCCTTCAGGGATGATCTAAATTGTTTCAGGTACTACTATGAAATTAAATAAAAACTGCAGCCTTGATCATGGCACTTAATTAAGATTCTTCAATATTTTCCTAACCCCTAAAGTCATAGATATTAAAAGTAAAAAAGCTTTAGCAGATCATATAACACTACCCATTATTGTTCCTTTTTAACATTCCAGCTTCCTGGATTGCCACAACTCATCTTTTACATTTATTGTGGTCATCCTAATAAATTCAATTCCTGAAACAACATGGCATTTCACAACTGACATTAACACAGTCCACTCGGCAAATTCCTTTACGCTTTAAAAATCTCCTCAAATCTATTTCCTCTTTGAAGATTTCACTTTCTTAAAATCCACTCCAGACATCTCAGGCCTTTCTCCCCAATGTTCTATGAATAAATGTACACTTTTTTCACACTATTACATTTACTGAATTACTTATCCCCAGCTAAGTTGCCAGCCCCAACATGTATTTCTTTGAACTCTCAAAGTAAAATACAACATCTGAAAGGTGGTAATCATTTGTTAAGTGATTCCTATGATTATCTAGAAAGCCTATTACATATAGGCATACACACACGCACACACACACACACATTCATACTATGTATATATGTATAAATGTGTATATATGTGCATATAGATGCTAACAAAAATTTTCAGAAAAGATTCTACCCAAATAGCCTCATTCTACCTAAAATAACCTCAAGTGCACATTCTTGAGACATTCAGTTAACCACTACCTTATAAAGATACAAAACATTTCCAAAACCAGAAGGCTCTCATCCCACCTCCCTTAATAGTCCTAAAGATAGCCAATATTCTCAGTTTATCACCATTGATTTGTTTTCTCTGTTCTTCAACTTCATATTAAGTGGCAACATACAGCGTGTACTCATTTGTTTCTTCCTTTTCTCAACAACCGATCTGGAAGATTCATCTGTGCAGTTGTAATTAGCAGTAGTTCATTCCTTTTTATTGCTCCATGGAGGAATTGGTTGTACTTCTATGTCCCAAATCATGTAATTGACCAAAAAAAAAAAGTCTAAATCAACATTAGGATATTTAATCATTCTGATCTCCATATTCTAAATCATACTTTTTGGGCTCTTTAATGTTTACACGTGAAGAAAACACAGCAGTTGGCTTTATTTCACATATTTTTCCCAGGCTCTGTGACCATTGTTCAAATCAAAAAGAGTCAACAGCTTCTGTAGCACGACTCTTGAGAGTGACAAAACATTAATCCAGAAACATTTTAAAAAATGACTGGAATTTTCATTGGGTATATTTTTAGCAGTGAAATGGTCATTTTTTATAGTCTTTAAGCTGTTAAATAATTGCTATATGGCTACTTCAGTATTACTAAAAAAAACCACTTGCCCACCCACCACTGTGTCCCAGACACAAAACATCAGTCTAACATATATTCACAGACTCTAACAACACAGAGATACTAGAAAACTAGAAATGACTTGATGAAAATGCTTAACTTTTTTTAACAGATATAATTGAAACATAAAAAGAAAATTTTAAATATTAAGTTAGGAACAGATGAAGCCAAGAAACTACAGTAAAGAATGTCTACTCAAAGTTTAACTATCAGGAGAATATGTGAAATGTGATACCACTCATGTGAAATTTAAAAACATGTGACTCACCAGTAGTATTTATAAATACAAATATAGTAAGAATATAAAATCATAAAGAAATGACTGATCTCTTGAAATCAGAATTAAGATAAGGATGCCAGTTATCACCATTTCAATATATGACTATTGTACAGGCACTATCACCATGGTAAGATAAAACCAATAAGAACTATAAGGATATAAATATTGAAGAATTATAATTTGTATATAAATACTGTTAACTATAGAGAGCTCCAGAGTAATTTATTTAAAATTAGACATTTTACCAGCAAAATTATATCTTTATATTAGCAACAACAATAACAACAATGAAAGAAAACATAGTTGTAAAACAGTTTAGTAAGAGAAACAATAAAATGTGTTAGACAAAGAAACAAGAAAAAAATATACATTAGGGTCTTTATACCGAAAAGTCTTTTATTCATCAAATATATGAAAAATACCTATATGAATGAAAAGATACAACATGTTCATAGGTAGGAAGATTCACATCAAAAAGCATCAGGTGTCTTTTAATTATTCCTGGTGCTCATTCAGTTTCAATATCTGAAGAGGTATGAATCTAAATCTCTTAAGTCATATACAGTTTAGTAATCAATGTTACTGAAATAAAAAATTTCTACATCTAACTTTATTGTGTGAATTTTAAAAAGCTGACTATTAGATTATTATTCCTACTACTAGTAAGAATAGAGAGAAAATGAGCCAAAATAATAGTGAAAATACATATTTTTGAAGATATCAAGATTTCTATACAGCAATATTTAAAAAAGAGAAAAAAATGGACTAAGGAAAACAGACTACTAGAATAGAATATAGTTAAACATTCAAAATAGACACACCCATGTAGAGGTTATTAGTATGCTATCTAAGGGATCCTTCATTTAATCACATATCTTTTCCTCAAAGCCTCCTATATGTCGAGGGTTGTTCTAAGACAGGAAGGGGAAAGATAAAATAAGCCACAGTCCTGCTCTCTACCCCCTAAGCTGAGTTCCCAGTTCATTCCTCAGCCAAAAAGCTGGACTCCATCAATTTAACCCCAGGAAATCGCCATGTTTCCCTATTCTACTACACATAATGAAATAGAGACTTGGTGTTATTTAGCCCCATAAATGCCCCCAATCATAAACGTATCCCTTCTGTGGCATCACAGAGGATCTGAAAACCAGAAAGTCAACACGAATGTAAAACTAATTTTATGGGCTGGTTTTCAGAAACATGCAATCTAATTATGTGAACAAGTTTTTCTTTTTTACTTCAAGTAATCTAAAAAAGTGTGATTTTTTGTAAACTTAACTTAGATGGTGCTTCACAAACAAATACAAAGTTCTTGTAAAATTCTATCTTCCTCATTTATGATACACAGGAGAAATAAAAACAGCGGGGGAAAACATTATGTTCCTTGCAACATGGCTGTTCAGCTTCATTTCTGTAGACTGGAAATGGTAGGTTATTTGCTGTTATCAAATAAATTGGCTCTGCAGTCCACATTTAAAAGAACATACACAGGTTTTCAGCAGGAAGTTTGGACTTGATTAGTTCAAGATAAAAGGACACAAGGAGGGCTGAGTATCATTCTGAGCCAATAACTGTATGTGTAATGGAGATGGAACAGTATAAAACATTCATATTCTTAGGTACTAATGATAAGTAGAGAAAAGGCTTGCATCTCTTAGCTAATTTTGTTTATTGCCTGAAAACTCAATGTAGTGATTCAAGGCCAAGGGACAGGAAATTAGAGTTTCCTGGCTGACATCAATTTGATCTTCAGTAATAGTTCTGAAATGCAGTTTCTAAGCTCTGAAGAGGAAGGGGAAATGCATGCATACATTTCCAATAATTCAGGTCACAACCCAGATGATATGGCACACTTTATGTGGGTAAAATTATGATACATGCAGTCCATTATTATTTAATTTTAATCAGACTATTTACTTGATGACGTTCTTACATTTTGTCTGTACATGAGACTCAGATATTTAGAGACTACAGACTCCCATAAGGGAGCTTTGAAACACAGGGCTGTTTCTTATTGTAACAGCAAATACACAATAATTTTTATCTGGGTAATCATAAAATCAAAGATACTAAGAACTGATGAGCTAAGAAAAGGTTTTTAGAAGTTCCTTGCTGTGGAAGGATTACTCCCCCTAAGGGAAGGGGCATTGCCCACCTTTACCCCACACTCACTACCCTATAGGATGTATAACTTTTATTTCTAATAATGTAATAGTTTATTTTTACATAATTTTGTGCCTTTTTGCATCTCAGTTGTAATCCCCGTGGGCTTCCCATCACCAAATCACCCATGTGCCATCACCATAGTCCTGTGCACTTCGCTCCGCACAGTTTTTGATCCCATTCCCCACTCTACCCCCCTGAAATGTCCCTGGTATATAGTTACTCATTATTATTATTATTAATTTTCTCCCCTAGTTCTTTATGCTCCTGCTATGAGTGAAACCATCCAGTATTTTTCTTTTTCTTTCTGGCTTATTTCACTATGCATAATCTTTTCCAGCTCCATCCATGTTCCCGCAAAAGTCATGTGTTTGATTTTCTTTGGTTGCTGAGTAATATTCCATTGTGTATATGTACCACTTCTTTTTAATCCAGTCATCTATTTTTGGGCATTTGGGTTAGGATGTATAACTTTTTTAAGCTATCCTGAAAGCAGTATCTTAGCCAACACCTTCATTATCTTGATCAGTGCATTTAAGGTATGCATACCTTAAAAAGCACATTCTCCTTGACAAGAGATATTCTAATCCTCCTTGAATTCAGCTCAGCATACATCATGAGTTGTTACCATTTTATACAATCCAATGGTCCATACTTAACTTTCTACTATTTCCAACCTTAGAAAACTACTGCAACGCAGGTAAAGGAGCAAGTATTATCTACTGAATATCATAAACTTCATGTTAAGAACAAAATCAAGTCTAGTGTGCAAGTTTGGCCCTCCCTGGTAGTGCAATGGGTTAAAGCACAGCACTATAAAGCTATGGTAGCCACTGCAGCACAAGTTCAATCCCTGGCCAAGAAAGCGACCCACATAGTGTGGCAGACCTGTCCTGACCCACCCACTGCTCCCCTCAACAGTGTACTTCAGTACATCAGCTTGTTCTGTTCCCCACTCTGTCTCTGGTAAATCCTCTCACCACCCGCCCCCCAATGCCTCTGGCCTGTACTCCAGTTCTTTATACATAAATAAATAAAACCTTAAAAAAATAATAGTGTGCAAATTTTCAACAAAAGGGACCGACAGAATATTTTCAAGAGAGATACAGAATTCTTTTGGTAATTTTTTCTGTAGCAGAGTATTTTTTAATAATATTATTGTTATATCAGACCAAAACAATGGCCTGTGAGACAAATATGGCTTGTCAACCGTTTCTCAACTTTTCTGAAACACAGATATGCCCATTCATTGATGTTTTGTCTGTGACTCATTTACACCACAATATCACAGTTGCGTACTTGCTAGAAAGTTTAAGCCTAAAATATTTACTCTTAGATACCTATAGAAAGTGTTTGCTGACCTTTCTGTCTCAACTATAATAGAATAATAGAGTATTTTTATTTTGTTTTTTCCCCACCATTATCCCTTATATTCTTTGACCATTTTTCTCATGCCAGTACCCATTCACTTGAGAATGCTCACTTGACTTTATAGAAGTCTTTTGCTTTGTCAAATTGTCTGTAATGTAAACATCTAAGGCTTGTCTTTGTCACATTTACTTGCTTTACCACACAAAATTGCCATGAAGTCCTTCTAACTTTCTGTAAATGGCAACATTACATGTTTCCTTAGGGCTGAATTCTCCATTGCGTGGTTCATTTCAAGGTATCTGATTCTCTTTGAAGTGATTGTGCATGAAATTATTTCCTTAAATTTTCTTATTATCTGTGTTGTATATATGAAAATGCCACAACTTGTTGTTATTCTGCCAATTTACTGCATTCAGTTTTTTTCAGGACTTTCTACATATGGTATAATGCAAATAATGATAGTTTTACTTTTTCACCTTGGGTCCCTTTCATTTACTGTTACCTGGCTGCTCCAACTAAAACTACTAGTACTAACTTAAACTGAAGTGATGACAGTGGGCCTCCCTGTCACATTCCTAATCTTAAAGAAAAAAAGCTTTTTGTTGTTCCTCAGCAATAATATTATACTGGCTGTAAGGTTGTGATATGTGGCATTTATTATGTTAAGTGGGTTATTTCTTCTCCAATCTTGTTTAGTTTTTGTACTAAGTGGATACTTATTTTTTTGTGCATCTATTGACAGATGCAGTGACATTCTGGGTATCGCTAGTATTTAGGAACTTTCAGGAAGAGAAACTTATGAAATATACATATCATCAACACAAACATGCACACATCCATATTTAAGTATGCACATATCTATCTGTTCCTACAGAGAAAACCACAAGGCCATACTGATAGCTCTGATTATGACCAAAACCACAGATCATTTTTGTATTCTCTTTGTAAATTTTCTTTTGTAACTTCTTACTCTAAAAGTGAGAAATCAAACTGTGCGCATTTTTTTGATAGCAAACCTTATAGCACGCAGCTAACTATGATTTCCCAAAGTCAAATTTCTTCTTCCTCTAAATATTTCAAATTGGCTTTGTCATCCATCTGAAAAAGAGTTACGTTCATTTATTGATTTTTGTATTCCAGTTTGGGTTTTCTCCATAGTCTAGTTGGTTCTTTTTCTGGAGATATGCGAGAGAATATCATAGTTATAAGATTCAGAGTATATAAAATTTCTACTATGAAAGCAGTCACTCTTAATTCAGTTCAGTTCCCATTTATCTCCTGAAGTAATAATTTCGATTATTTCCAATTTATCCATTCTATATTTCTTTTGGATAAATGAGCAGACACACATTTTCTTACATCCCTAATTCTGACTTAAAGGGTACCATAATACAGTCCTTTGCCCTTCTCTACACCCACTACCAAAGCACAGACAGCAGTCCACAATACCCATGAGGTAACCTGCCCTGCTTGTGCTCCCCCGCCCTCCCCCTCTGGTAACCTCAATTCTATAGCCAGATATTCTAGGCTTTGTCATATGACCCTTTGTTTGGTTTCTCTATGTTCCGCATATAACTGACAACATCTCTATTTGTCGTTCACCTTCTGAATTTGTTAAAAATTTACTCACTTTTAGATACCTGCACCCACATGTTTATTGTGCTTTATTTACAATTGGAAAAACATGGAAGCAGCCCAAATGCCCAAAAGTAGATGACTGGATTAAAAAGATGTGGTACATATACACAATGAAATATTACTCAGTAACCAAAAAAGAGAAACACATGTCTTTTGCAGCAACTTGGATGGAGCTGGAAAAGATCATGCTCAGCACCATAAGCCAGAAAGAGAAAGAAAAATACTGGATGGTTTCACTCATAGCAGGAGTATAATGGACCAAGCGAGAAAATAACAAGAATAGTGAACAGACATATACCAGAGACATTTTGTGGGGGTGGAGTGGGGAATGGGATCAAAAACAGAGGGGTGGGGAGGGAAGTGCACGGGATTATGGTGATGGCACATGGGTGACTTGGTGATGGGAAACCCGTGGGGATTACAATTGAGATGGAAAAAAAAAAGTAAAAATGTAAAATAAACTGTTATAAAATAAAAAATAAAATAAATAAATTTACTCATTTTTTTGCTCCAAAATTCTACAAAATAGTCCACTGATACTTCTCCAAGTTAGAATATATTTAATTAACATTTCCTTTTTCTCCTTTGTCTTGATAAATTAGTGCCTAGAACTCTTCCACAAGAGCGTCATCAAATCTTCTTATTACTAAAAAGGAATAGTTAAAAAACATTCAAATCTTCATTAGGAGAATGTTCTTAATCTGGAATATGTACTTTGGGTGGTAAGAAGACTGTTTTTGCCTAATGTACTGAAAAAACTATTCAGGAACGACTATCCATGCAAAGAAAGGCTAGTTAGTCCTAGGGAAATGGGTTGCACTAGGAGAGGCTGTCAAATTTACATAGCCAGTTGCTTCATGAATCTAAATGAAGTTCACACAATCAGTGGAATATTTTTCAACACCTGAGCCTGCACCTTACTCTGGTTTCCCAAGTTTAATGTAGAGATGATAAGGATCCAGAAAACTTCTTATGTATGTCTGGGAATAAAACTATTATGCAAAAGTGGGACCATGTCAATTTCTATCAAGGACCTGCTTTTAGAAGCAAGTAAGAACTTCATAATTAAATGTGTATATAGGGGTTATATAATTCTAGATTAGCAGCACCTGGAGGATCCTCTGAGATAACATTAAAAATATCCCTAGCTAATTTAAGAAAGAAAAAGTTTTATTGCTTAGGTCATAGAAAAAGAACTCATATATATATATATAAAATCGGCCTAATCTCAGACTTGGGGTACAGGGTGAAGAGTTAAGGAAAGGGAAGAAGGCAGCAATTCAGTTCTTTCTTTTCTGACTTAAACTATTCTGAAGTTCTGCTCCATTATCCCTTCATTTCTTCTTTCAGAAATAACGACAAAAAAAGGCACAACAGAGAAGAATATAAGAATGAGGTAGCTTCTCCTACCCCCACCAAGATACTCAATATCTTATAAAAGATATTCAAACAGTGTCTAAACATAGCACCAAATATAAGTGAATCCTATTTTCACCATAGTTTAGTATCAATATATAAAGCAATAAATTATGATATAGGGCTGAACCTTCTAAAATGAGTACATAAGTGACTTCACTTATTCACCAAACATGACTGTTCATGATGAATCAACAAATGTCACAAGAAAGGTGCATATGAAGTTGTGAGGTGATTTTTAGAAGAATATCTTAGTCTCTGTTTTCTGTGGGGTAGTCAGTTTCACTTAAATTTTTGAAAGTTACAATTATAAGAATTCTTTTGTGAAAATGTATACATGGATGAGAAGAAATACTTATCACTGAGGAATAACAGTGAAGGTACTTTTTCTTCTTTTTATTTTTAGTTATAGAGATTTTCAAAGAATGCAGAAATAACAAAAAACAAAGCATAATGAGCTTCTATATACCTCCTCATTTGCTTCAGTTTTTACTACAGCCAAATTAGATGATGCCCCTTCTCCCACCCAAAGTTATTTGGAAGCAAATATCATCATGTATCATGTCATTCAAACACTTTTCATTAATTTTTATTATATATATATGCTTTTCCAAATTTTTAACATGACTCTTTTTGATTAGGAAAAAAGCAATAAACATTATCAAATAAAAATATTAAATTCAATTGAGAACCAAGAGACTAATAAGGATAAGCTACCATTAAGGGTTAAGTAGAAATTGTAACATTAAGAAAGAGCACAGCTCGTAATAATAACCCTTAATTGGCTTTGGAGATGTCTTCTGAACATTTCCTGTTTAATTTATCTTATCTTCTAATTTTTTTCACAGTTTGGGAAGAAATGTATGACTTTAACCGTTGTTAAGCAGCACATGAAATATATATCCACAAGGATACTGATTTCTTCCTCAGTATCTAGATATATGTTTTCCTTCTGCCTTCTCTGTTTTGCATTATGCAGCATAAGGAGTTTACCATCTAGATGCACATCATTTATGTGATCCAAAAAGAATTCATGTTGAAGGGGTCATGACCTAAGTTATTTCTGAGAACTATTCACAATTAACTATGTAGCTGCACTATGTTTTGTTCAAAAGTGATATTGAGGAATTTAAATATGCCTATTTTTCAATAAGTGCAATGTCCATAGTACCTTAGAGGCTCATGTTAAATTTGAGACTCTGAGGTAGGAATTATAATGAGCTTTTATCGAAAGCTACTAAATGATTTCAACACTGGCTACCTGCTGGGAAATGAAGGGCAATCTGTAATAAGTAGGCTCCCAGAGAGACGCTTCATTACAAAGCATCTTCGAAGAGAAGTGTATTCACTACACTCAGTCCCATTCTTCCAGCTTGGGTCAAGGTGGATTAAGGGTCAAGTGCAGAGTACAGGAAACTGAATTCTTTTAAGAGTCATAAGAAATGACCAAGTGGGATACTTTTAATAAAAAAATGAACATATTCTCTGCCAAAAGTTGTTAACTGATAGCAACTATCCACTCTCCAGTTTAATGCAGTCAATGTAAGGCAGATCACATACACTTCTCCATAATCAGTGCTTCTTACATAAAGAAAGCTGTGCAAAGGAGGGGGGATCGTAAGATCCCCCAGAGTAAGGTGTGTATGATACCCACCCTTCTGTTTTTTGCAATTTTTTAAATTAATTTGTCAGTCATTTATATGTCTATATTACATTTTTACTCCTCTATATGTAAGCATGATTCATTAACCTTCCACCAAACCAAATCTCACTACCAATACTCTGACCCTGCTCCATTATCTTTCCTGTTCCTTCCTCACTGCCCTCTTTCCTCTGGTAGCCATACTTTTTTTTTTTTTTTTTCACTGTCTAGGCTATTTCACTTTAAAGTACAGCATTTTTACAGAGGAACAAACTTCAGGAAATAACTAAAAATGCTTTCTGATTGAATTCCGAGTACAATTAAATACACAGAAATCTCATGTGGCAATTTAACTTTTGAATAAAGGTTTTCTTTTATTTATGCATAATAGAACTAGGGTATAGGCCAGAGGTGAGATTGGGGAGATGAGAGGATTCACCAGAGACAGCATGGGGAAAAGAACAGGCAGATCTGCTGAAAAACACTGCTGAGGGCAACAGTGGGTGAGACAGGAAAGGTCTGCTGCACATGTGGGGACAGAACTCACGGGTGATGATAGTTTGACAGAGCTGAGATTGTACCCAATGCACCATCAGGGAAGCCCTAGGTGACATTTTAAAGTTATACCCACTGCCTTCTTTTGTAGGCCCACTAAAATAAGCTAAATTTAGAGTGCTAATATTTTAAATAAAAGCTAAAAGAAGCCATGGGTGAAAGATATAAATAACCCTTTCCAATAAGACCTGTCTTGTCATTTGTTTTCCTAATTATGAAAATGTTACTTGTGTCACAACCATGCTCCCTGCTGAATCAGACCATGAAATGAGTGTCTTGCTTGCAATGCTGCTTTCACATCTGGTTGTCAGCCTCATAAGCCAGCTACTGCTCATTATTCTGAGGTGAATCTGATCGATCAGTTACCAAGCACACACAGCCAGCAGGGATCAGCCATATTGTTTCACATCAACCAAGGACAATATGAAGTGCTCATGCCCACAACTTGGCAGGAGGGTCAGGGGTACTCAGTTAGTGACCCCAGACTTTTTTGATCAAAATCTGGATTCATACCACATAAAGTAATTAGGAAGAGCAGGTCCTTACAGTTTATACAAAACAACCTATAAGCCAGAACAATGTATTGTGGAAACACCTGGCTTATTCTGAGTCAGGCGAATTCTTAAGTGGCAACATAGAAAAGACAGACTGTATTATTTATTGAACACTCATACTACAACAGAGCAAGAGGGCAAAATGATGTCTTAAATGAAATAACAAATCAATAAAAATTCACTGAATTGTACTTCAAATAAAAATCTCAGAGGATTGTTCTCTGATTCTGTAATAAAAAAGGTATATTGCTTTGTGCTAGCACTGCAATAATAATTCACCTTCAATACTTCTTGCTATTTTCCTATTTCATTTGGAAGGCAAAGGATTCTTAACATTTTAAAGTGAGATGATTCGTGTGATGTTTCAGTTAGTAACATAAATAGTAGACTCTTATTTCAGTTCTACTACATCTTTAAATATTACTGTATAATAAACATTAATCCAATCTTACTATTCTTTTTCACAACTCATTATTCTTCAAACATAAAATCCAATGTAAATAAAATTAACACCTACCTTCAGGCAGCATTACAACATAAAATTTCCAGTATATCTAACATACACTAAGGTTTAAAAAATCAAAATAATGTGTATGATGACCTGTACACACTAATCTGTTTGTAATAAATTGTGCTCTTTGCCTAAAAAAAATTCAACCCACAAATTTATTTGGGCTAAAGATAAATCCTTATAGACATTTTAAAGAGAGCTTTACCATGAAAAAAAAAATGTTGAGTGCAAAAATTGGGTAGCATTTCCCCAAGAATATAACAATCCCCTAACAGGAATTTTAATCTTTCTTCAAGAAGCTCAGATCACCTCACATATCACATCAGTTATAATGACAGTTCACCCACTGAAACTCAATGATCCTGTGTGAAAAACTACACTTCTCTTTACACAGCATTTCCAAAAAGCTTCCATATTTCTGCTTAACTTCAAGTGTACTTTAAAAATACTAATACATGCTCTGGACTATGGTGAGGGCACATGGGTGATTTGGTGATAGGAATTGCAACTGAGATGGAAAAATGCACAAAAATAGGTAAAAATAAATTATTATTAAAAAATACTAATACAAACTAATGTACGAGGAATTATATTTAGTGATTTCCAGATACTAACTTATTTCATTTTTATAACAACCCTGTAAAATAGATGGCATTTTGTTGCCATTTTTTTTTTAAAGATTTATTTATTTGTGCATACAGAACTGGGGTACAGGCCAGAGGCTCAGGGGCGGTGAGAGCCTTCACCAGAGACAGAGTGGGGAGCAGAACAGGCAGATCGACGAAATACACTGCTGAGGGGAGCAGCGGGCCGGTCAGGAGAGGTCTGCCGCGCCATGTGGTCACCTCCGTGGCAGGCGGGAATCGAACTCATGCGGAAGAGGCTTTAGCTTCTCAGTGCAGTGCTTTAACCTGCTGTGCCACCAGGGAGGGCCATTTTGTTGCCATTTTACATCGCAAGAAACAGAGACCCAAAATCTACTTTTTCCCATGGTCAAATGACTATTAAGTCACAAAGCTGAAGTTGGAAACCAGGATGTGAATGTACCTAGAAGTAATTTAATACATCTTACTAAATCTGCATAATACTGATGAAATGAAGTCATTGTACATTTTCAGAAGTACTAATCCAGACTGTTAAAATTCTAAAACACATATAAAGACTAACTGTACTGGCCCTCCCTGGTGGCGCAGTGGGTTGAAACACAGCACCAAGAAACTAAAGACACTTTGCATGAGTTCGATCCCTGCCCCTGAGGTGACCCACATGGCGCGGCAGACCTCTCCTGACCTGCCTGCTGCTCCCCTCAGCAGTGTACTTCATAAGTCGGCCTGTTCTGCTCCCCACTCTGTCTCTGGTGAATCCTCTCACCACCCCTGCACCTCTGGCCAGTTCTGTGTGCATAAATAAATAAATCTTTTAAAAAGAAGAAGAAATTATGGAGCAGGGCAAGTTTTTCCCAGTTTCTTAAAAGTCAGGAGAATTTAGCTTACAGTGTTATCATTCAAATCACCAAAAATAACAAACTGCCTTGTATTCAATTTGGGAAAACAATTTAAAGTGCTTATAAATATTTTATGAAATGTATAGATTATCTGAGTATATTAATTATACTAACTACAATTAAAGTATGATAATTATTCTAATATTCTACATTCTAGATTCTGCCAAATCAAAGAAAGAGATCATCTGAAAGTTTTACTAACAAAGATACAAGTAAAGTTTAAATAAGCACCTTTACACTCAGAGAAATTTTTTAAAATATCCACTGATTTCATAACTCCTTGCTGAGATTTCTATTGCTTACTCATATCTGATTCTCTTCTCCTTCCAGACACATAGAGTTTGCTGAGCTAAGTGAATGCTTCTGGCTAATGAGATAGAAAAATTAAATCACAGTGCTGTGACTGAAAATGTGACATAACCCAGATGTAGCTGTTAAATATCAGTTTTCCAGTGGGGCTCCATCAGCTTAGATCACTGAGTGGCTGTATGGAACAGATCACTCTATCATCTTAAGTTCAGTATGCACCTTGGGAGGAAATACACTTTTGTCTCATTCAGCTACAGAGATTTTAAGATTGGTTATTTATTCCTGAAGTATAGGCTATTCCCTTCTGATTAGAAAAAAAGCTAGTAACACAAAACAATATTCTAAGGAGGCTGTATAAAGAATAATAAAGCCACAGTGAAATTTAAATAAATCTAAGAATGATATGCACAAAACAAAATAAAATTCAAGTCAGGAATTAATGATCAACTTTGTCAGGCTTTCCAAAAATGGAAAGGAAAAATACAAGACTTAACTATAAGAAAGAGAACTGATGAGAAATTCAGAGACAACTGATTTTCAACAGTTGATGAATAGATTAAGACAGATATATAGAGGGAACAAATAAAACAGCCCGACATATTAGACATAATTTCCTGCATATATATGAAAAGACTCATACAAGTCAAAATTAATAAAAAAGTAGAATAATGGAGCATAAATGGGTCAAGAACTGTACCAATAGGATACACTACAGTGGGGATGATGAGTTCAGAAGGGGATGCGGAGGGAGAGATTACACAGGTCACAGATATTTGCTCTTAAATAATACATAACAAAAGTAATTAATATATCAAATATGATCTTTAAGGTCAAAATATTAAACAGAGTAATCTTGTATCCACAATGCAAGTTTATCTAAAAATGAAAATATTCACAGGACTTATAGGAAGGCAAGAATTAAGTTGCTTGTCATGTATTAAGGTAGGAAACTTTAAATAACATTAAAATATAGTGGAATCCCAGGGACCCTATATACGCCTGAATAAAAAAGATCCTTTAAGGAAAAAGTTTTTAAACTTAAGAAGACATTAAAAAATTCCAAGTGTGGGCCCTCCCTGGTGGCGCAGCAGGTTAAAGCACTGCACTAAGAAGCTAAAGCCACTTCCACTTCCGCATGAGTTAGATCCCCGCCTGCCCCGGAGGTGACCACATGGTGTGGCAGACCTCTCCTGACCCGCCCGCCACTCCCCTCAGCAGTGTACTTCTTCTGATCCGCCTGTTCTGCTCCCCACTCTGTCCCTGGTGAATCTTCTCACCCTCCGCATCTCTGGCCTGTACCGAAGTTCTGTACAAATAAATAAATAAATCTTTAAAAAAAAATTCCAAGTGTTTGAATAATAAGATCTTGTATATGGGATATGTAAGGTGGTCAGCTCTGACATTTGTATACAGCAAAGAAAATGAAGGAAATGATCTTACATTTCATTTTCTTCATATAGTTGTCTTGATTTACACTAAATTATTTCTGTAGTTGTCATGGAATTCAAAATCACCATCAGCAATTAGAAGCAGTTAAGTGAAGTGAGTGACTGGTTTGGATTTATTGATACTTAGTGGAATTTTATTTCAGAAAACTGTTGCTGTGACTAGAAAATAATTACTGCTCAAAAGCTATTATCAATAAATACTCCATTCCTCTACATATAGTTGATATATAACAAAATTACAAATGCAGTAATTTCATAATGGCTTCTTTACACATTAATGATGAAAACAAAAATAACTTCTAACACACTTAAACTAACAGAACTGGAGTATGTGTTTGCTGTTTTAACTTTTCATAGTGTTTGTTTATCCTTGCCAGGACCACATTTATATTTTATGTTATAAATATTTTAATTAGTCAAACATTTATTGAATTAACACAAATATCTTAAGATTAAAAAAAAAGCAAAGAAGATTGATAAACTCCCAAATGCTTAGTAATACAGGTAATAAACACAAATTAAACACAAAGACAAGGCACATGAGCAAAGAAGATTGACGTACTCCCAAATGCTTAGTAATACAGGTAATAAACACAAATTAAACAAAAAGACAAGACACATGAGCATATGAGTAAGACACCAACATAATTCAAAACTGATGAAGCTATGTGTAGTATAAGTGTCAAAGAGAAAATTATTATTTTTAGTGACAAATCAGGAGGGCCTCAACGAGTTGAAAAAATAAATATGAATGCTTTCTCAAATGTCTAAATGAATTATCATTGTTGATATAAAATTTAAAATGTAAACCCTACGAACAAAAATTGTTGAAAATGTAAAATGTACTACTTTTCCAGCTCAAACATATTTGTATAACCCATTACATTACATTATCTTCATGTCCTCAAGATACTATTACATTCAATAGTATCAAAGGTCCATAGGCATTACAGCTATCACAGTGACCGGTACCATCAACTGGACAGGTCAGACACGTGTGCATCGGTCCTAAATGTCTTCCTAACTATTGTTTAATTATGAAGTCTAATTCTGCCTCTTAAGCTGCTCTTCAGTTTGACTTCTTTATAATTCTGCAGTCTCAGCCTGAACTTAAGACACTTTCCTTCCTAACTTTGATCATAAGTACATTTCCAAGCTTACTTTACCCTTCTGAAATACACTATGCACATAGAGAAGATCCATCCTCTGAAAGTTGTTTCCAAAGTTTCCTTTTTAAATGGAATTCATTGGCTCCATATGTGCCACAAAAAGACCCAACTCTGTAGTACAATTCAAAAAGCCTAAGAGTCCACTCACCAATTAGATAAAGAAGATGTGGTATACATGAACAATGGACTACCATTCATCTATTAAAGAAAAAAAAATGTAATCAATTCAACCACCAAAAAAAAGAAACACATGCCTTTTGCAGCAACATGGATGGAGCTGGAAAAGATCATGCTTAGTGAAATAAGCCAGAAAGAAAGGAAAAATGCCGGATGGTTTCACTCATAGGAGTATAAGAGACCAGGTGAGAAAATAATAATAATAATAATGAATAGTTATATAGCAGAGACATTTTATGGGGGTGAATTGGATAAAAAACAGTGGGGGGAGGGAAATGCACTGGACTATGGTGATGGCACACGGGTGATATGGTGATGGGAAGCCCATGGGCTAACAACTGAAATGAAAAAATGCACAAAATGATGTACAAATAAACTATTATATTATTTTTTTTAATTTAATCATGCTAAGATTACACAGATGAACCTAGTGGGTATTATGCTTAGTGAAAATAGTCAGAAAAATACCATATGATTTCACTCATAAGTAACATATAGCAAAATCAAACAAATGAATAAAATAAAATGAAATAAAAATAGACTATTAGATATAAAACCAAATAAGTGTTACCAGAAAGGAAGAGGCTGAGTATATGAAGGTTAAAACTGCACTTTTAGTGAACTTAAATAAGACACAAAATATTAAATTTCAGTGGTTACACTTGAGTCATATGTTACAATGCAATGTTACTACAACAAACTTTCTAAAGAAACAATACGACATAATGGAGGACTATGGATATGTTGGTAGTAATGTGATACTGTAACATGCATCTGAAGAGGGACAAATCTATTCCTCTGAATCACCTATAGCATTGTAAATCAGTATTACCTCAATGAAACAAATGATTCAATTTAAAAGAGAGATAATAAAAATACCGAACATTTAGTAAAATCTTATATACCAAAGCCACTCTTAAGAATTAATCCTTTGTATTAATTCATGGAATATAGTATTTTTCCAGGTAAAATACATGAATTATTCATCATCCAGGAAAAAAAAGAGAGAGAGAGAGAGAATCTACTATTGTGGATCCACCTCTATCAATGGCTCTCTCTGCACTCCACAGCTAGCCAACGCCACTCCAGATACACTACAATACTGAACAGAACCCCAGGTTCCTTTGATCAAACCATGGCCTTGTATCTGCTTCTTAGAAACTCTCTTGTCTATCCCTTTTTATCTAATTTCTGCCTCAAGCTCTGGCCTCAGATTAAATGCAACTACCTCCAGGTTCTTGACTCTGCACTCTACTCCTAGTTAGGGGGGTGTTCCTCGTAAACCTGCTTCCACAGCTGCTTGTGCAACTTTCTAGCACAGCACTTACCATCTTGTATCTGGCAAAGACTGAATCTTTTATTTGTTAAATTATCTATAATCATTTTGATTTGATTTTTGTATAAGGTATAAAATAGGATCCAAATTCTTTTGCATGTATATATTCAGTTACTTAGGCATCATCTGTTGAAAACATCCTTAAACATTCCCCATTAATTTATCTTGGCACCCTCTTGAATGCTCTGTACCTTTTCGAAATGTAGACATGCTGAGATTGTAACTGAAGTTTCTAATTGTACTATTAGATTCTTAAAGGTTGTAGTTAATTTTTATAAGATTTGCGGGGGTTCTGTTCACAAATCCTGTTTAAACTGGTCACAACGCCAAGAAATTTTTCATTTCAAAGACAAGACTTGTTTTAAATATAATCTATACTTGCTAGATACAAAGCTAAGCATAATATCATACTGACTCTTCACAACAATAATATGAATGAAGTTCTCAAACACATATTTTATTTTGTAAGTTCTACCAGAGTTACTGGTCACGTTTTAGGAACTTGATAAAATGATATCATCCAATAGCCAGAGTACGCTTAAAGTTCTACAATATATGAAGATAAAACAACAAAAAAGTAAGCAACACTTGCACTAAAACATGATAGGCACTTTCTTTACTGAGCAGTTTCCAGCTGATTTTAGGAATAAGTTTCACTCCCTAAATGTTATCTTGAGAGAGCAATAAAAAACCAAGGTGTTTTGTCCTCCCTCTACAGACCATAAGGGGCATCGCAAGGTCTCTTCCTGGGCTCTTTCTTCTAGTCATTCCATGGACATAAAGTGCAGGGGCAATCTGAAATAATGGCTTACTAAAATCAAGCAAGGTGATATAAGGACAAAAAGTACAATTTCCTTTAAATTATCCCATGGAACACAAACAAAGGTGATTAAAATTTCCTGTTCATGCCTGGCTCCCATATATCTGAAGCCTGGTTTGTAGTTACCAGCCTTTCAATACTGGCAACTTCCCCATAAACTTAATTAAGCTGCCTCCAGTAGTTCATTGCTTGAAATATAAAAAAAGAAAGAATAGAAAGAAACCTAAGACATGCAGTCAAATTTTAAGATAGCACTAGGGATTTGATCACTTGTTTTCTAATAAGACTTTTCCATGAGTGAAAACTGATAAGCTTTCTTAGTCAGACTATTTAATGCTGGGTCAACACAAATTACACAACTGCTCAACTTAATGGGCTTGTTTTAAGTAATAGGCTGTTTCTAACATCATTGGCATGGTCATAACCTGTCTCCCTGTTTATGAAACATAAACTTGCACAGAATGCTATTCATGTATATATTTCTTAGAATCTAATGAAGTTAACCAAGCTGCTTTTCAAGCAGTATTTTTCAAGAAAAATATTAATTTGAGGTAGACAATGAAGCCAAGAAAAGAAGTTAATTTGAAACATGCTTATTTAAAGATAAGAAAATACAGAGTTACAAGAGTCTCTTCCTGTGTGAACCTATTGGATCAAGGATCTGTATGTGAGAACTACTACCACATTAACCTGATGAGGTAACTTGCTGCTGCAAGACAGAGGGCCCAGTGATTCATGACACAAATTCTTCCCTTCCTGGAGCTGTATTTCCTCCAAAGTAAAAACACCTCAATGTAGGAAACCTGCACTCTGATAATCAGGAATGAAGTCCTAGAAGCTGACATCCTTAGAAGTCCTTAATCCTCTGGGAAATTTAGTTCAATCAATTCCTCTACTTCTTAAGCACACTGTAAATGTTTACTCAGGGTGCAATAATAAAACACTAATGGCTTAAACATCACACAGTTGAGAATAGCATACAGCAAAAATACTCCTACAAGAAATGCTGGAGAGGATATGGTAAAACAGAAATTCTAATACACTGTAAGTGGGAATATAAACTGGTGCAGCCATTTTGGAGAGTGGTCTGGCCCATCTAAATATGGGAACACCATATGATCCAGTAAGCCCATTTTTTGAGATCTATCCAAATAATAAAAATTCATTAACTCAAAAATTACATACTCTACAGAGTTTTAATTATGGCAACATTTACAATAGCCAAGATATGGAAGCAACTCAAGTTGCCATGGATAGACCAGATAAAGAAAATGTGATTTATTGGGCCTCTCTGATGGCACAGGGCTTAAGTCTTGCACTATCAAGCTATTGCCAGCCACTGTTGCAAAAGATCCATCTCTGGCCAGTGAGCTGATCCACATGGCATGGCAGACCTCTCCTGTCTCACCTGCTGCTCCCCTAAGCAATGTATTTCAATCATTGCATCTGTTCTGCTCCCCACTCTGTCTCCAGTGAATCCTCTCATCCCCACACCTCTCACCCCCTACACTTCTGGCCTATACCCCAGTCCATATATGCATAACAAAAATAAATACTTAAAAAAAGAAAAAGTGATATACAAATGCAATGTAATATTACTAAGTTATAAGGAAAGATGAAATACTACCATTTACAGCAAAATGGAATGAACTCAAGTTAATAATGCAAAGTGAAGCCAGAAAGGCAAAGACAAATATTAGACAATTTCATATGTATGAATAATATAAAGAAATAAAGTGAAGGAACTGACAAAGCAAAATTATTAGAAAGTAGCAGACTGATGACTGAGCCAGCATTTCGGAGGTTAAGAGGGAAGATGTTTGGAGATAGTTTCAAAAGGGTATATAGGATGGTGGGGGGAACAAAATAAAAGAAACTTTTATTGATAAGTACGGCAGTGATCTATATTATGAAGTTAAATGAAAACACTGAAAAGAGTACACAATGGTAAATTATTTTAGTTATTCTAAGTCAAAAAATATTATATAGAGACTTCTAGGGAAATCAATCCTATATTTTTTACATTTAAAGTTAAAAGGTGGTTTTACATGGGGCATGTATTAAGCAGATTAACTGGGAGTATCAAATAGCCATATAGCATTTCAGAAAATATGTGAAGCTTCTGTATGCTTGAAGTTTGGAAAGTGAAGGAATGAGAGGTGAGTCTGAGACTGAAGACATAAGCCTTTAAACCCTGCATACAACATGTTAAATCATTAATTTTTTATCTTAGAGCGAAAGCAATAGATATTTTAAGGAAGGAGATGGCCTGATTATAGATCACACTGACTTTATAAAGTAGGTAGAATGATCTGAGGAGAGGCACAGAAAATGCAGAAAGTCATTGCTACCCTCTAAGGCAGAGGGGAGGGGGCTGAATTAAATAGTGGCTATGGAGCTGGAGAGTACTGAATAATTCTAGAGTGAGTTAAATATAAGAAAAAGAAAGTAGGACTCAAGGATGAAGTCTTTAAAAAAAAACAGTTTTTAAATATTGGGTAGTCGGAAAAAGTCATGACAAATACATCATGACTTTCCGACAACCGAATAGATAACTTAAATAAAACAGTAACGATCAAATATTTATACAGTAAAGATTAAAACATTAAAGAAATTCATTATATGAGGAAAGAACCAAACCCTCCCCAAAATGAATGGTTACTCATTCTAATTTCAATACTCATTATACAGATATTCCCAAAGAACTATCCTTGTAAGGAACTACTTCAAAAAGAAAAGAAAACCATATTCAGCTCTCTAGTCTTTCAGGAAATAGAAAATCAATAAGAATCATCAGTCTGGTCTATTTGAAATTACTTAACAATGTATCATGTGGCCAAGCAGCCAAATTATCTCTCATATCACAGCACAACACCCTACACAGAGAGGCCATATTAGTTATACTTATCGACTAAATATAAACACTTCCTTCCTACAATTTGTCTCTTAGCTCAACTGGGCTAAAGAACACAATATTCATTTTGAGTGACAGGATACTTTCAGATCTAATTATAATTTCCACCATTTACTAAACATGCTGTGTTTTCAACATGAATTTCAATACAACTGGAAGATTCTCATACCAGTATGAATCTTGGGCACCAACATTTGGGGAAGTAGGCTCATACCACCTCAGAACACCCATATTCCTTTAGCATATGACATCTTGGCCCAAGATGACAACATCTGTATTATTGCACACACAGGTGATAAACTGATAGCATTAATTTGTTTATTTTGTTACAGAATACTAACAAGACCAAGGTGAAGGGATTAGTCCTGTTTTAGAAAGCTTAAAATCACTTTCTTTAACTTAACACCCTACCACACAAGGGTATACTTGTATCATGGCTGCATTATGAAAAGTCCTTATATTTTGTGCAGAAAATAAATTTTATTTTTATTATGCAGTGACTGTCTTAGGAACTCTTGTGTTAGCCCACCCAAGAGTATTCAGTGTCCCACAGCACTGTTCAGTCAGTACCACACAAAAATGGTGTTCTAATACCCAGGGATGTTTTTAATTGAGGTAATATTGGTTTACAGCAAGCACTATGTATGATTTGGGGAAGTAGGCTCACACCACCTCAGAACACCCATATTCCTTTAGCATATAACATTGACTTCCCTCCCTACTTTGCTTCCAAATCTCCATTCTCCCTCTAGTAGCCTGAATTCTGTAGCAATATTTCTGGGCTTTGTTTTAGTTTATTTTTGTCAGCTCCTGTTGGTGTTTTGTTTCTCTACATTCCACACATATAGAGAAATCATTCAGTATTTGTCTTTCTCCCTCTGACTTATTTCACTTGGCAAAATCCCCCCAGTTCCATCTATGTCGTTCGAAATCTTAGGACTGTAGACTGCCACAGCTCCTGTGGAAAACAACATGGAGGTTACTTGAAATATGAAAAATAAATGTACCTTATGACATAGCGATTCTACTCTTGGCAGAAACACTAATTCAAAGGAATTATTACACTCCTGTATTCACCGCAACACTATTTACAACAGTCAAATTATAGAAACAACCCAACAGTCCAAGGAAAGATCAGTGGACTAAGAAGATATGGTACATATACATGGTGGAATACTATTCAGCTAAAAGAAGAAAAAAAAAAAGGAGAATGCTGGCAATTTTACAATCTTACTGTTGAAGCATTTACATTAATATGTTTTTTGTGTACTTCATTATCACTGAATTCCTTTCATTTGCAATTTTATGATTAGTTTCTGCTTTTGGAACTCTTTTCTTTTTATTATTTACTTATGCACACAAGACTAGGGTGTAGGCTAGAGGTGCAAGGTGGGGAGTGAGAGGATCAACCAGAGGCAGTGTGAGGAGCAGAATGGGCAGAACTACTGAAATACACTGCTGAGGGGAGCAGTGTGAGACAGGAGAGGTGCCATGCCATGTGGGTCAGCTCCCTGGCCAGGGATCAAACTCATGCCTCAGTGGCTGGCAATAGCTTGATAGCACAGATTTAACTCCTTGTACCACAAGAGAGGCCCTGCATTTGGAACGTTCATTTCACCCTTGTACTTGACAATCAACACCATTGCTGAAACTACCTCACTCTGCCTCCTTAATGAAGCATCTTTCTGACTCAGTCTCTCACCACTTGGCCTTTAGCTATATTGTTCTGTGTTCTGTAAATGCAACCTTGCATATACATACTCTGTCTTGATTCAAGCTCTCATCACACTTCACCTCCAGCTCCTCAAAGCCAGCCAACAACTCTAAATTCAGGATTACGTTATCAGTGGCCATTTTAGCATGTGAAAGACTTGTAGGCATATCAAACTGAAAACCACATTTGGGGCCCTTCCTGGTGGCGCAGTGGGTTGGAGCATAGCACTGTGAAGCTGGCCATGGCCGTTTCAGTGCAAGTTCAGTGCAAGTTCCCCCACACTGGAGTTGATCCACATGGCACAGCAGACCTTTCCTGTCCCACCTGCTGCTCACCTCAGAAGTGTAGTTCATTGATCTGCCAGTTCTGCTCCCATTCTGTCTCTGGTGAATCCTCTCACTGCCCCTGTACCTCTGGCCTGTAACCCCATTCTCTGTATGCATAAAAACTAAAATCTTAAAAAAAAGACTACATTTTGATCATATCCCTCATTCCCCCAACCACCACTTTGGTAAGAAATTTCTCTTTCCTGTGGTTACCTATATGAGAAATATGGGCAACGCCCTGGGTTCTTTCCCTCATCCCACATTGCAGTCTATTCTGACAATGCAACCTCTAAAACTCAGTGAAAGCACCCTAAACTATTTTCCAGTTAGACCTGACTGCCAGATTAATTCATGCTTTCCATTTCTTCTATATAGCTACTTGTGAACATCACATATATAGTACTTGCAGCCAATACAAATTTTGAGAATCACCCTACATTTTCACCCCTCAATAAATGATATCTATGACAATTGCACTTTTTCCTAACCTCCATATCCCAGTTTCACTTGCTATCGAAGTCATATTTCTATTAGAGCTAGCAAATCTATCCAATATCTGTGCAAATTGGCATTTATACACTCAAGTTCTTCATTTAGGCATGTACTTAAATTATTAAATATATAACGCCTTTTTGATTGTATATTAGAATAGCATACCAGAAACCAAAAACTTGCCTGCTGGAGAGCTCTCTGTGGAAGCCAAGAGCATATCTATATACACTAACTCTCTTTTCCCATGAACTACACTTGAGGAGAAAATATCAAGTCCTCACTTAAGCTCTAGTCTAGTGTTATTTTAGACACATTTCCAGCAAGCATGGCTTTCAGTCAGAATCAGCAAATAAGGAAGATTGGCTTTCTAGAAGTAGGCACAGTGCCAGTGGGAGGAATAACAGTAGACACGAGAATTCAAAAACGAAAGCTGTGTAGCTATGTATGTTGGAGGGTGTGATTACATTTACAATATCTTTGGTTTTTCTAAATCATATCCTTGATAAATTGTTAAAATAAGAATCAAAACAAATACGGTAAATAGAAACCTGTTTGGTCAAGTAGTAGGTAAATTAATTAAAATATTGTGATAACTGGATAATTATCAAAACTGCAGATACTATAAAACTTCAAAGACAAAAGTATAATAGAAATGCTTCACATGTGCCAGATATCATTCCATGTAAGTACATTACCAGAAAATCTCATTAAATCCTCAGTACAAAGTTAACTAGAAGGTAGATACTGTAATAACCACCAGTTAAGGATGAAAAACCTGAGGAACAGATGTTTGGTGAGTTAAGAACTCTGGAAGCCAATCTTCATAACATTCTTTTAACTACTACCAAAACACCATTAGTGAGGTCTTCAAATATATCAATAAAAGCAATAGCTTCATTTCATTTTTATAAAGTTATTAGCTATAAGAATGATATAAAACAAAATTTTGAGATTATTGTTTAACTTGGTTGTTTTTATATGTGAAAAAAAAAAAGAAAAATGGCAACAATTTAATACAGTAGCTGGTGGTCTACAAACAGTATGCTACTACATAAAATAACACAAAAGACTCATAACCAATGTTTGCAAATAAGCACAGTCAAAGCCAGGCATTACAGAGGCAAATGAGGAATTACTGAATTTAATTTATTCCCAAGCCTTGGATAAATTTATGTAGAATCATTATTGCTTACAACAGATACATCTTGCCTAGCAAATAAAATACTGTATTTCCAGGTAAATAATTTCAGTTCTCTAACAAACAAGCAGCAATAGCAAATATACCTGGTTAGCACTAAAATTCTTTTGGGCTGGAAATTTGCAAGAGATTCTCAAAGACACAAAGTGTGTCCTTTGCTAAACAGATCATTCAAAAACACTCCAAGTTTTGTGGGCTACTTTTGTTGTTCTTCTACATTTTATTCCATCTAAAAATATAATCTTAGTTAAACAGTCTCAGGCCCAAATAAGAATTATTAAACTTACAGAGTTTAATGTATCACTTTTTTTCTCTGTGTTTTCTAGCCAATTTCCTTAGAATTTCTAGTTTAAAAGAAGTAGAGTGGATATAAAAGAGTCAATATTGGAAGTTATCCAAGTGTGATAATGAACACATTATTCTCTGCCAGAAATGCCCTTCCCTTGTCCTTGCCAATCTCAATCTTTCATCCCAGCCTGCCCTGTGATAGATACACCTCTGATTACAGCACCTCCTTAGAATTGAATTTTAATAGTCTACTCTTCTTGAAAATTGATGATTTAAATTTGTGGCTCCCCAGACGGGACCAATTAACCAGATTCTAAGCCAAAGTACAAAGATGAATTACTCAAGCGTAACAAATTTGGAACCTGAGCTCAAAAGTCTAAAGAATGAATGATGCAGGCATCTGGCAGAATAATCATTCATATACTCCTACCAGCATCTCACACCAAGCCCTTGGTGACAAAGCACTGCCCCTGAGTACCATTTGAACAAGCTCTCATGTCTTGGGTAGAGTAGAGCCATGGATACAAGTTGCTACCCACGTAAGTGGCCTTCACTATATGAACACATTTAAGTACCTAGAGTACAATGGCACCATTGACACTGTAAGACTTTGGTACATGCTTTGGAACTTGAAACCACGAAGCAGGATTCAACCACTTCTCTTCAGTGACAAGTAAAGTTTTAATATTCTAATCAAAGGAACAATATTTCATAGGCAACAGAGACTGGGGATGGATGAGTAATAAATAGGGTATGTAGTAAGTACACAGGAAATGGCTGCTGATATTGACACTCTTGTATTTTAGTAATATGCTGGCAATGCTGAGCTGAGAACAGGCACCTTGCTCCGATAAGAATATACAATTCTATTATTCTCTACAATGGGGTTTAAAATAAAAGCAGGTTAAATGAGCATAGAATTAGGAGAGAACAAAAGGAAATAATCACTGAGCATGCTCACTGGGAGAACACCAGCATGATGATAATGCTACTGGGGGAAAAATTCTTGATTTTTATAAAGTTGCTGAAGTTTCCTCTTGCCCATCTTTATTAGGATAAGATTTTTCAAGATAAGTACTGACCAGCAAAATATTCTGAAACACCTTTAAAAAATGCCCTTCTCTGGCCCCCCCTGGTGGCGCGGCGGGTTAAAGCACAGCAATGAGAAGCTTAAGCCACTTCTGCATGAGTTCGATCGCCGCCTGCCCCAGAGGTGACCGCATGGCGCGGCAGACCTCTCCTGACCCACCCGCTGCTCCCCTCAGCAGTGTACTTCGTCGATCTGCCTGTTCTGTTCCCCACTCTGTCTCTGGTGAAGCCTCTCACGCCCCTGAGCCTCTAGCCTGTACCCCAGTTCTGTATGCATAAATAAATAAATCTTAAAAAAAAAAAAAAAACCCTTTCCCCTTTAACTGGCTACTATTTCTATCTCTGTGACCTGTCTCATCTTCCCCTCAGGTAAGATAACCAAGGAATAGTTGTGTGGACTAAATACAATTCTTGATGTAGAATTTATAAAGCATATGGAATAAACAAAGCTAAAGTAATCATTTCCAAGCATAAGTAGAATTTCATAAATGAAAACATAAACACAAAAAAAGTATAGTCCATAGCTTCCCAAACACAACACAAAACGTCACTTATGGTATAGTAGTTTTCCTTATTTCTTATATGAAACAATACTCATGTAAGAGTTTTTTAGTGTATCAACCAGAAAATATGTTGCCTTTAGTATGGGAATTTCCATATTATGTTAACATCTTCACTTTAACTAATAAATAGCTTTTTAATTGATAGTAGAATATTTACTCTGTTATGAAACTAAAAATTCACTTGATTAATGAGTATAAAAATTTGTCACTTGAGGTGAGAGGTGGTTTATTTTTCTTAAATCTCCCTACACACAGAATCAAGAGGTGTATTTTTAAAGAAAAAGGAAAAAATCAAATACAGTACTCTTTTTATCAGATAAAATTAGGTTCCTCACTTCAAAAGAATAGGGTAAGATAGGGAAAATAAATTCCCAATGAAGAAACCTTGCATACAAACCTTAGCCAAGTGATTAGGACCAATGTATCCTCAAGAAGAAGTGAGGCTGATACCTTTAATCTCCTGAGTGAAATGAGCAGGAGAGAAGTTCACCACCATGATTATTCTCCAACCCTCATGATTATATTAGTGATGAAAGTATGAACAAAATCATAGACATGCATATGTATACACACATTATATACAAATGTTAGACAAAACTAAATGGGGAAACATTCTAAAAAGTAACTGACCAGTACCCCTAAAAAATGTCAAAGTCATTCCAAAGGAAAAAAGCAAAGACTAAAATACTGTCACAAATCAGATGAGACTAAGAAGTCATGTACTAACCCAGGCCAAATCACAAATGGACATTGGTGGGAAAATATGTGAAATCTAAATAAACTCTGGAGTCTACTTCATATCAGTGTGCTTATAATGGCTTCTTAGTTTGTATCCAAGTAGACTGTAGATAACCTATCTATAAGGAAAAGTTCTACTATCTTCACAATTTTCCTGAAAATCTAAAATTACTCTAAAATATGGATTTTACTTTTAAATAAACTTATTTTAAAGAAAATAAATGAAAACTCCACTTTACTTTTCTGAATAACCCCAAATTGCAATTAAACTACTACTGAAACAGAAGCAATCATGTCCCCAGTTAAGTTCTAAGAACAAAATCAGAGGTTAATTTTGAACTGTTATAAAAATCTCAAATCAAAATTAGCAACATGAAATCTACTGCCTACATTGTAAAATGTATTCTGTTTATAGTTTCTCTCCTTCTGTTCTTGAGTTATTTTTGCCAATTTACTGGACAAAGTTTTAGACATCTTTCTAAAAATATCTTTTATTACTTATTGACTATGTTGTACGGACATGGATTTTACACAACCCAAATCAAATTGCTGCACTAGTAGTGCTCACAGAATGTGAAGGTACACTGAGCAAAGACCCTAATGTGGAAAGGAACAAGTAAGATACATCCAAAACAAAATGAATGCTACTTTGATCATCAAATGATAGCATTATTTTAATATTTATATTCAATTCTAAAATATTAATTTCATTTAAGTTGTACTAGGATATAATTTGTATTCTATAAAACTCCCCCATTTGTTTTTTTCCTAATGTTTATTTTTTTATTTAAGTATTGGTACTCAAAAAGAGGTAAAAATATACAAAAGAACCACTGGTTCATAATAAGTATAGAGGAAAATGATGTAAAAAGATAGAGCATAATAAAATAAAACTAATCACCACCACCATGGAATGTTAAGGCCCCAAATATCTGAAAATCAGTAATCAAAGAAATAATTATTTTTGGGCTGTTCCTATTTAAATTTTGTTTCGAAGAATATAGTAACCATGAGGCAAGGTCTGTAAGAGGAATTCTAATAAGAATAAACAGGATGAAATAACCAGACTGTCATCATTTTTCAATATTTAATACATAACTAATACTTGCATTAGTTTTGCATGAGTGGCAAATCCATAACGTGTAGAGTTGATGGAAAACTTCACAATGAAGAGATTAGGCTGTCACTTGTTACCATCTGAACTAATCCAAGCTAACTGTCTAACAACTACACATTGTTTATGCCTATATAGTATGTGAAATATATTGCTTTACCTATGAACTATTACTGCAAAAGATATATATATAAATTAATTCTTTCTATCTAACCTCTAGTCTCCACAGAACTTGAAAAGAATAGAAATAGCTTAAATACCTAATCAAATAAATAGAAGAATCTAAACTCCAAAATGTGGGACTATTCACTACTTCCACAAAACAGAATGGAGAGAGGAAAGAAGTGTGGGTGGAGAGAAAGAGAAAGATGGGGAATATGAAAAAGAAATGGAAGAAGGAAGGAGAGAAAAGGAGGGAGGGAAAACAGGTTGTTCTTAGATTAAAAGAACTCAAAAGATAAAACGAAGACTCCTAGGATATAACCCAAGACACTGAATGGATTGTTTGGAACAGGTGATTTTGTAACACGGTGGTCCCTAAGAAAAAGAGAAGTTCCAGGTTCCCTGCCCCGCCCAGGGGCAAGAGGGTGGAGCTGAGCAGAGAAAAAGAAGAGAGAAGAAGAGAAGGAAGCTGGATGGAGAGCCAGAAGGAGACCTGAGGAAGCCGAGAAAAAGGAGAAGAGAGAAGAAGAGAAGGAAGCTGGATGGAGAGCCAGAAGGAGACCTGAGGAAGCCACATGGACCAGCAAGCATGAGATGAAGAAACCTTTCGTGCTTGTTTCCTGACCCTGGACTGGTTAAGGCAGATGTGGGTGAGAGACCTGTAGGGAAGTGACTATGGCAGTGTTTATATTGATTTTGATTTTGTTCTTTTCCTCCCAGATTTGTCTGGCCATTTCTGACCCTTTTCCATGGGTCCCGGCCAGAAGGTGCTTTAGTCTTGTGGCGGGCTTTCAGGCCCTTTTGGGTTGACTTTTGCCCACAAGGGGATGGGTAACTTCAGGTGTTTGATTTAGAAATTATATTCTTTGTGTTCCGTATTGTATATTCACTGTATTATAGTCCCTTTCCATTAAAGTTTTATATATGTTTTGTCTTCTTGCGGTGGATGGCAGAACCCACTTAGAGCAGGCAGGATTTTGGGGCTTTAGGGGTGTCCCTCTCCCCCTGTTCTGGAACAGATTTGGGGTGCCCTATAACAATTTGAAAGAGTTAACTGTTTAAAATACACGCATTCCCTAGACAGAAACATAGGAATTTGATATAGACTGCAAATGACTTTAAATAATAATCACTTTATTGGAAATGCTAATTGAGTTGTATGTATCGATATGACAATAAGGAAGTAATAGCTTTAAATACTGTTAAAGCTAACTACGTATGTGAAAATGGGAAACTCCAAGAAAGGAGGATCCAAGTAGACTTTATTCACTATTGTATTCTGAGTGTCTAACACAGAGCTCTCACAGTGAGACAATGAGCTCACTCATTATTTGTTGAATAACTGTCCACCATATTCTAAGCACATCTCAGAAATCTGCTGCAGAGTTCTAATAAATGGCTAAAAGGAAATCACATAAAACTTCTGAGAACATGCAAATTGCTTAAAGTGCCTGGAATTTTATGCACATTTAGAAGAAAAATGAGAATTGTAACTGCAGCAAAGAAGAAACCAGCCTTAATTATAATCCAATGCTATGCTGACAACTTAATAGTTTACCAT
The DNA here is from genome assembly GCF_000260355.1 of Condylura cristata. Classification (NCBI taxonomy): domain Eukaryota; kingdom Metazoa; phylum Chordata; class Mammalia; order Eulipotyphla; family Talpidae; genus Condylura; species Condylura cristata. Next base: position 26,724,533 of record NW_004567105.1, read on the forward strand.
ACTGGCAAAGGGCTATTATTGAAAGTGTTTCACTATAAATAAATAATAATGAGGTTTTAGAAACCTTATCTAGAACAGATTTTTTAATAACCACACTAATATTTTGGCTGAGAAATTTCTGTGTCATTGGGGGCTATCTTATGCAGGATAGGAGGTCAGACAACATCCCTTGCTATGTCTGTAGCCATCTCCTAGTCATGACAACAATGTCTACAAGATGTTGCCAAATTTCACATGGAGGGTGGGGAGTATAGGGGTAAAATTCCTCCCTAGTTGAGAACCACTGCACTGCAAATTTTATGAAACGGAGAGTAAAATTCCAACAGGGAGATAATCTGAAGTACAAAAGACAGAATAAGTGTCTGAATTAATGCAGTAGCATGGGGAATAGAGAAATAAAAGATGTTTTCAAGTGACATTTAAGAGGTGAACATAACTTGACCAATTATGGACAGAGAATGAAACTGAACAATGGATCACCCAATGAAACAAAATACTTTGTTGAGCACCTGAATTGTAGGGCCAATCATTCATTCAAACAAGGACTGAAGAGGCTACTCCTGTTCATTCATTTATTCAAGAAGTACTCACCTTGGACCAAGCCACTCTCTACTTGCTAATGTGGATAACAACGTCACCTTTTTTCTCATGGACCTTATATTTATGAGGCAGGCAAGTAAACAAATACAGAAATATCATATTTTCTGAGAGTGGAACTACTCTCAGAATAATGCTGCTGAAGGTATTTATGGTATCTGAAGCTGGTGACAGAGACAGGCTCAGTTATCATAGAGTTTCATATCATGCAAGGTTAAAATGACAAGGCATGATCTTTAATGCCAATTTTGCTATTAAATGGTTGCTTTGGAAATATTGCTTGGCCTCAAATCTCAGTTTTCCCAATCATGACTCAAGGACAATAAATGGACTTAATAAAAACAACTGATATGAGTTTTAAATCGGTAATAATATACCTTTGTTTATATGTGCATGTGTATACTCATGTATGTGAGTGTATAATACTTATTATCATTGATATCATTCAGTTGTGAAGTGGGAAAGGGAAGGGCTAGTTTTGTTGTTTTGTTTTTAAAGATTTATTTATTTATGCACACAGAAATGAGGTACAGGCCAGAGGTGCAGGGGCAGTGAGAGGATTCACCAGAGGCAGAGTGGGGAGCAGAATAGGCAGATCGACAAAGTACACTGCTGAGTGCGAGACAGGAAAGGTCTGCCATGTCATGTGGATCACCTCCAGGGTGGGCATCAAACTCGCACACTGGAGTGGCCGCTGCTTGGCTTAGCTTCAGTAGTTTAGTGCTACACCAGCTGCGCCACCAGGGAGGGCCCAAGGGCTAGTTTTTAACAATACTTCCCAAAGCCTCTCAACCCTGTCATTTCTCAAGCTCTTCCCCTTCACACAACTAGTTTTCATCATGTGCATACTCTGTGGTTGATAGTTTTCTAGGTGCCAGGGATCCAGCAGAGAACAAGACAGACATGATTCCCCACTTTAGCACCAGAACTGTTACTGGCAGCTTCACTCTTCTCAGCAGCTGGGTCTTTCAATTCAGAATCTGGGCACCTTCTTGATTAAAATCAGCAAAATCCCAAACATAACCTGATCTTGGTCTTTTCAAAAGGAGTACCTAATAGCTAAAAGCTTTACTGAGGTCTGAGGGTACAGAAAAGTTAGACAGCATTTTCACTCTTGCCAGTCTACAATGACATTAAGTTTATAGCTGTTTAAGAGAAAAATAGTCTTGGCTCTTTGGAAAACAATTCCAGTGAACACTAGCAGCCAAGCTGGAATCTTGCTAAAACTGCATCCTGGGGCCAGTTGTGCTCTAAATAATGACACTTACACTTCCTAAGTAGGAGCAATAGGAGGAACATCTGACAGCAGAAAACAGAGCAACACTGCAGATGTTCTTGAATCGATGGGTCTGAGGAGATGGAAGAGTGCTGTTTTCCACCCAGTTCCACTTCTGAAATGGCTGTATTGTGGTGTAAGTCCCTGGTTTTCAAATGCAGCCATACACTAGAATCATTTGAATAGTATTTAAAAATAGCCAGCCTATGTCTTACCCCACACAGAAGAATCATATTTATTTGGAATGGGTGTAGTCTAGATACTGGCACTTTTATAAAGGTCCACAGGCGACTTCAATTAAGTTTGTGAACCAACAATCAAAGTAAACAGTGATCAGGATGTGACTGAAAATGAAATGTTTACAACAACAACAAAAATGAATACATGGAATTAATGAGAAAAGCTTGTAAGTTACATTTTATCCGCTACTCCCCTGCTCTCCCTCAAATTATCCTGACTGCTTTTACCCAATCTTGGCAGTTTCTAAAATAAGAATCAAATCAGAATCTTGACACCATAAGGAACAGTCAAACCAGCCCTGACTAGAGTCCAATTCCTTTATTCAGCATGACAGCTTGTGTTTTTCAAAGATGGTGACAGTATCTTCGTTCCCATGTTCTTCTGCAAGATGACCTCTCTATTCCTAAGGATAGGTGGAATCTAGTCCCTCACTCCTTGAATTTCAACTGACCTTAGTGATCTCTGACCAACAGAGTGTGACAGAATGAAGTTCTAAGTAAGAAATCCTGCAGCTTCCATTTGGGCTTTTTGTGTCGCCTAGAAACCAACTCAAGGGACAGAGATAATTAATAAATCACTGATAATATGTCACAAAGACTGGGGATGGTTTCTTATACAACGATAAAAAACTTGCAAATTCAAAAATAAACATGTCTTCCCTACTACAGGCAGGTACTGTACGTATGGATGCTAACTTGTACTATTATAAAACTGTTCTGAGTAAGGATAGATTTCTGAATCACTGCAAGTATTAAGCAAGAGTATCAAATATCCCTAGTTAATCATAATATTCTTATCGTATCCTCTTGCAACCCAACAGATGTGCTGTTCACTCCATAAGCAATACAAATCTTCCATCGGCAGCACTCAACCCCCACCATGTAGCAAACCACTACTTAGCCTCCGTAGGATTATTTCTTTTTATATATTCATAGCACCCTGTACTTCTCCATTGCAGTATTTATCACTACTCTGACTAATGAATCCTTTGTGTGACTATTAGTTTACTACACATTTATCCCAATGAACAGAAAATGCCATAAAAAATGAAAACAGTCTATCTAGTTTATTACAAGATCCCTAGTGTCCTAGAACATCAGACAGTACTCTGCACATAAGAATTCCTTTAATTTGTCAAATGAATTTAAAAAAATGCATTAACTAGGAGGGTAGGAGAAAGGGGTATTTTTGAAAAGCCCAAGTCTTTCTGGTTTTTCGTCAAAGATTATTACTGTGTTTCCTGGGAACTCTAAAAGTCCAAGCAAGAGATTGAGCTGGCTTAGTTAGGTAAGTGTTTGTGCAGTAAATTATAATGAAACTCCTGAAGACTCACGATACAGCAGTCACTATCATCAGCTTCAAAGTGCCTTCCTCATAAGCTACCTGAAGACCTCCAATATCCAACATATACAGCATCACTGTCAGGGCAGCAGTGAAACAAAAAGTGCCCTGTCTTTGAAATCAAAGATATCAGGCAGATCTATACGATCACAAACTAGTCTTATAAACTACTAGTAGTATCATAAGTATCGACTTGCTTCTAGTCCATTTTCCTAATATCAGAAGAATGGAGATTTTACGAGGTTATTAGTTACATGAAATAAAACAATGAACAACTCTTGAATTGTAGTCTAAGTGGTTATTCAAGAAAGTTAGTTCCCCATCCCACCCCCTTTCCAGTATCTGCCATCATCATTCCACATTTCCTCATGGATAACACAGTATAATTCACAATGAAAATTTTTAAAATATATATTTATCAACTTAACAATACAAAGTACTCAGTTATTTAAAAAAATGACATTTTGCCATTTGCAATAACAAGGGTAAAACTGGAGAGGACTATGCTAAAACCAAACTTCAAATCTATCTGCAGAATTGTGTCTCTACCACAAAAGGAGGCTGATGTAGGAAACAAAAGAGAATGGCTCCCAACATACACCTGAAGAGATATAAACTATACCCCTAAATCATACAATGCTGTAAGCCAACCTCACTAATAAAAAATACAATTAAGATAACACTAAAATCACTGTTTACTACATTTTGATCTTTATAATCCCTGATCACTGAAAAAAAGAAACATTTGTAAAGCCAAATTCCAAAATATGGCAAGGTGAAGTAGCACCAGCTAGCTGGAGGCTCCCTTTTGAAATATTGCCAGGACACATCAAGTTTTACCTTTCCAGGCTGAATTCAGGATTGTTCTTCAACTTTAAAATTGCCATTTTAAGAAACAGCTAATATTCCAAAGAAGAAAGAAAGAATATATTTCACACTACTACATATCTGAGAAAAAAAAGAATGACAGCCTCATTGTCAATGTGGCAGATCCTGGAATTGACACTTATGTCAAGAAGGAATTGACACTTATGTCAAGAAGCTAAGTCATCCACATCTCCCTTCTATGACTACCGATTGGCATGATCTTATGAGAAACATTCAAATGAGACAGATACAAAAAGTATGGAAGTGCAAAGTGTGTAACTCTGATCTAAGCACTATCTCTACAAACTTTACAAGCTCATCAAAATGTTTCTCTACACTAACAGCTCTTGTCACTCAGTAGCCTATTATTTTTGACTACTTATAATATGTAGTCAACCTAAGCCTTTTAAAAAAGAACAGATTTGAAACATATTGCAATGAGAACATTTAATACAGTAAGAGCAATTAAAATATAAATTTCTCAAGGAAAGATCAAAAAAATATATCAGAGGTTAAGGAGATACTAGGAAAGTGGATAAAATAATTCTGCAATTAAAAATCAAATTTCGTATGCTGCTGAATTCTATGATGGGTTTTGTGCCTCTTTTGTCTACAAAGAACAAGCTCATTTAGTAAATTTTGCCATCATTATCCTAAAAGAATGTTTTTTTTTCTATTCTTATATGCAAGGGACACAAAAAATGGGATGGAATTGGGAAAATTTTTAATACCGAACAGTAAAATTCATGATAAACACTAAGAACATAACAATAATCTCATGAAGTAAAAATAATAAGTTGCTGCCTGAAAATATTACCTGGTGAAGAATTTAGGAAAAGTAACAAAACATTCCCACTAGGTATTCAGACCTTTGATTTCAAGACACTGGAATTTCTAAGGAATAAAGTTGGGAGGATTGAGAAGAACACAGTACAAAGAGTTGCCTAGAATTACTTTTGCCAGATGAAGGTAATTTTACATCTGTAATCATGAGCACTTCAGAAATAAAGGTTATTTTGAACAACAAAAAAGGCAAGAATGATAAGGTAAAGAATCAGTCCAAGAGTGCCTCCCTGGTGGCACAAGAGGTTAAGTCTCAGCACTATGAAGCTATCTCCAGCCACTGCTGCATGAGTTGATCCCAGACAGAGAGCTGACCCACATGGCACAGCAGAGCTCTCCTGAACCACCTGCTGCTCCCCTCAGCAGTACATTTTCAGTCCACCTGTCTGTTCTGCTCCCCCCTTGGTATCTGGTGAATCCTCTCATTGTCCCCGCACCTCTGGCCCACACCCTAGCTTATGTATGTATAAATATATCTTTAAAAAAAAAAAAAAGAGACAGAAGTAGTCCAAGAGCTATATGTTGCAAAGTGGCAATATGGAGAGTAGAGAGCATCATGATTAAAAGTACAACTATGGAGCAGATACCAAAGGTAACATCAGGGTTTCCCAACTGTATTCAATTTGGCATATTAGAAGTTGCCTATTTTTTAATATTTCCTTGAATAGCTTTTCATAGCTGGGAATACTCCCATGTAATCAGTCCCACATATTCAATGATAAAGTCAAACTCAAATTGCAGCCAGATCCCAACACGTAACCAGATACGCTCACTCAGCCATCAATTCACAAGTGAGCAATGTGTGGAAACAGGCTCTGTGGGTAGCTTTCATACTGCTGGCAGTGGGAATGGCAAGCATCCTGTTTCCTGGGGCATTGGTGGCTACAAGGTCAAGTTCCTGATGTTAAAGAAGCATCCATGCAGTAAGTTCAAGTTTCTGGCAGTTAGTGCTTGGTATAGCAGCTTCCTAAGGAGGCCAGAAAGGCAGTCAAATCTCAGTCCCTGTCCCAGAAAGTTTAGCCTTGAGTTTCATCTCAAACTGCTGATATATTTCGATGGATCACCCAACATCCTATAATAAATTCCTTCCTGCCAGAAGGGAGTCTAAAGCTTGCATGTAAGAACATGCCCTATATATATCCACACTCTAATATTGCACACCAAGAAATGTCAAGAGTCTCTTTTTCTTCTTTGCAAATGAAATACTACAATGCAAAGCAGTTCAAAAAATTTTGCATAGCACAGTAGCATGGATGCAAACACACACACATAGACATTGGTTTTCTAAAAAATATTTTTAACCACAAATACTTTTGTTTTTTTCACAAAGCTCCAGTTTCATAGTATTTAATCTTACAAAACCCAGTTACATAGCAATGGTTAATTTTTCACAAATAAGGCTAATTTTATCTGACATTCTTAGCCAGAAAAATAAATTTATATTGAGTTAAATTTTTTTTCTCTAGTATTTTTCTTACAATTTTGGAAATTTTCAAATTAAATTGTCAACATTTCTAAGAGAAAAACATCTATTAGTAAATTATCTAGAAGAAACAGAAAATAGTATTTGTGGTGATGTTTCCAAGATATAGGCTTTCTCCCAGGCTATGCCTGAAGGGAGGGGAGAGAAACCAAATGCTGTTTTTCCATTTCTACTTTTTCCACAGCTCCCAGAAGACCTCCTAGCAAAGCTGTCACATCTAATATTATCTTACATTCCTGGACACAAGTTACGAACCACTCATTTTTCAGCTGATGTCCTAAAGGGCACAACCACAATTCCTAGTATTGTTTAGGGTTTTTCTTTTAACTTCTGGTCTTTAGTACAGATTCTATTGCCAGGTAACCCTTCCACCCAAACCCACTTGACTGAAAAAGTATTTAAAGTAGTCAGGTAGACCACACAACCCAACCACCTTCAGCCACTTCCCCATTCTTCACTGAGAAGCCAAGTAAATTCCTAGAGACCTACAATCAAAGGACTAGGGTTAAATTGTTGTAAACATACATTTTAAGAACACTGGGGGAGATTGTCTACAGCTGCTCACATTCACACACCTAGCAAGACTGGAAAGAAGGTATAGTGTTAGGTCTCTAGGACTGCACCCACTTTTAAGCATTTTGCAGTACCTCCTCTTTCTTTAAAAAGACATTATATGGGAATTATATGGGAACTACAGCTATGCTATACATTCTCAATAACGACTTCTCAGGAATTAAAATTGCTTTTATAGAGTACAGTAAACATTTACTCAAGTGGACGTTGCCAGGCCATCTATAGAATTCTTGTTTTGAAAAGAGATTAGTGTACAGTAAATACTACAGACCTAAATGTGAGTTACAGGTATAATTCCAAAGCAGCAAGAGTGGTGAGGTCAAAGAAGAAAGAGGAAAAGGGGGGGGGGAATACTAGTCATTAAGAAGTACCTCAAGAAATGACATAGCTGGGGTCAGCAGTTCATGTCTCCGTCACTGACAGCTGCTCTACCGTTTCATATGCTCTTTATCATGCCCTCTTCATGAACACAGGAACAGAAGCCATTCTTACTGTACTATGCACCAGCACTGTAAGACTGAGGCTATACGAAGATTCTGTGATCCATAACAGTCTGCACCTAAAGTTGAACTTAAGCATCAGCGCTACTGTGGCCAGACCTCCCCTATTACATATTAGGTGAGATGGTGGCAATGCATTCAGAAATCTGCATTGCCTGAGATGCACAGACTCAGTCCAATACAGTGGACTGAACTGAAATTCTTCTGATCCTCCCATTCACATGCTGCTGATTCAAAGTCCCAGTGGTGTTAAAGATCTGCTGAAGTCAAACAGCAAGTCAGCAGCAGAAGACTGTACAAGCGCACACTTTTTATTCTTAATTAAAAGGAAAAGGAAACTGCGCAAATTTAAAATTTTTTGAGTCCTTTTTCTACAACTGGCCTTGCAAAAACAGTATGTCTAAGCCACTGTAAGATGGACACAAACCCAATGGGCTTGAGTAGACCACATCTAAGAACTCAGCACCTTTACTTTTTTCCTGAGCTTGTGAATAACCAGAGAAAGTCAGGAAGAAATAAGAGACAATAAATAAGAAAATGGGTGATTTCTCAAATGTAAATATTTTGGCTCAAGTTGAAAGATTATATTATTTATAGATATGCACTATCATAAAAGAACAAAACCTATATTGTCTTAAAATACACCACATGCCAAGAAGAAAATATGTAACCTGTTGAAGTATTGAGCAGAAAATCTTTTCCCATGGCATGCAACCACATGTATGAGAAAGATAGATAAATAATATTTTGACAAGGTTACTGGAGAGAAAATTTTCTGTTGGTAAACTTTATTATCCAGAGTGGAATATACTGATAACCCACTTCCATTAATCTTAGTAAGACTACTTTGTATTATACACAATTCTATTTATCAAGTAGAATAAGAAAGAAACAAACCCCCATTGCACTGACTAGCTTATTATCTTTAACATTAAAAATGCATGGGCAGGTTTAGCTCACCATTCAAAGATAATTCGTGCTACCTGATGACATCAAACTCAGTGGCTTTTCTGCTGTTATAAGAGAGGTCAGATTTTCTTTTTTTCTGTGTTCCAGAAAATCTGTAGCTGTTCATCTTTGTTATTATTAATAAACTTTGTTTTAAAGTCCTTAAAATGTGAAGATTTCATTGACACATATGTACATATGTATGTGTGTATATGTGTGTGTATACGTGTGTGTGTGTGTATGTTTTCTTTTGGGTACCAGATAGTATTTAAAAATAAAATACAGTTTTATCATCCATCTCTGGATATACAATTCAAGCATATAAATGGTTGGTAGGATGACTGACATATCCATGCTACAAAGGTCAATTCAATAAGCCTCCATCTTTCAGAATATGCTGGGAATCTATATTCCAAAAAAGATTACCAGTTGTAAGAAATATATGGACAAATGACCAAAGTATTAACCCAAAGCAAGTCATCTCATTATACACTTCAAAAGTGTATAGTATTATATGTTAATCAAATCTCAATGAAATTTAAAAAATAAAATAAATTTAATGATACTGCTATAAAAGTTAGTGGGTGTAAGTGTTTCTAGGAACTTCTGGATATGAGAAGTTGAGTCAATGAACACCAAAAAGAGTTATAACAGGTTTTCTAACTACCTTGTCTCTCAAACTTGTATTTGAAAGTTCAGAGGTCAAGAGCTAGCAAAGAATCTCCTGCTCCTAGTGGGGAGGAAGAAGATGACCAAGGTTTTGTTGAGAACTTTCATGATAAAATTTCAGAAAAATCTACTCAGATTCCTAATGAATTCTTTTATCAAAATGAAGCAAGCTTTCATCTGAATGGCAAGAAAAAGACAAGCTCAATACTATCAGACCTTTTGATCGCCGCCTTTCCTTCTTCAGGTCTTGGAGTAGGAAGAACCTGTTTCTGACTGCTCCTACAGGCACTGTTTGGATTTAGACTCTCTTACTATAATTCTGGTGTATTAGTATTTTCTATAAAAATATAAGTATCTGACCTGTTAAACTATTTCTAATACATCAACATTCAAGGAGACTGTCCATTAAGTACTGGTTTATTTCATATATATGTATCTGCCACCCCCACCTTTTCCAAGTCATTATTATCTCCTCTCTCTCTTTCTCTCCCCCTATTCGCTCCCCCTCTCTCCGTCCCTCCTTCTCCCTCTCTCTCTCTCTCTCTCTCTCTCTTTCTCTCTCTCTCTCTCTCCATCCCTCCTTCTCTCTCTCTCTCAACTATTAACTAGTTTCATGTCCTTGTTAGTAATTCTGACCAACTTAAAGCTAAATTGCTATCCATAGGTGACATCCCACAACCCAATCCACCTAAGTTACAGAAAAGCCCTACAGCATGAACTCCTAGACTATGCTGAAACCTGTCACTGCCAAGGAGACACTTCAATACTCCTCAGTCACAAGTACTCAGTGCTTGTGCGTGTACATGTCCATGTCTACATTTCAATGTGAGTTTCAAAAATAACCCCTAGAGCAGAATTATAAGGGAGAAAAAATGGCAAAAGAATATTTACCAAGATACATATGTTGAAACATAGTCCTCAGCACCAGGATGTGAGGAGGAAAAGTCTTTGGGAGGTGATCAGGGTATGAGGGCACAGCCTTCAGGCATGGCCCCCACCAGAGTTCACTTCAGCCAAGGGGGACACAGTAAGCAGATGGCCATCTGTAAACTAGGAAGTCAACTCTCAGCAAACACAAAATCTTTTGGTGTCTTGATCTTGGACACACCAGCCTCCAGGATTCCAGAACAGAAGTAAATTTCTGTTGTTTATACCCTACCTAGCCTATGGTAACTGTTAAAGCAGCCCAAACAGACTAAACTACTACTAGAAACCCATTTTTTTTAATCACAAGCATGACTTTAACCTCTGACTTTTAGGGAAGATTTAGATGTGCCACTTAAAAAGAACCCACCAAAACCTCAAGACAGAGCTCTGCTCCCAGAGACTATTTTGTCAGGCTCTAGTGCTTAGCTTCTACTTCTTAGAATTTTCTCTTTTTTATTCCATATAATTTCCTCCGCTTTTTTTTTTTCTATTACAATTATCTTTATCACATTCTAATCTTCTAAATGGTTTTGTACTAGACTTAACTTCTCAACTTTTGATCTACTAAGTGGCTTCTCACTATCCTTTATCTTCTTTCCTCAGCTTATTCATACAACATGACCTTTCCCTCCCCACTCCACCCATTCCTCACATCATGTTACCAATCCTTTGTGCTTTGCTTTTACTCTTTCCTTGCATAGGAGATTAGCTACTTTTATTCTCTCTAAAACCTTTGTTCTCATTTTGTATTTTCTGGAGCGAATGTCACCTCTAATCTTATTTTCAACTCTTCACATCTCTTACTTTCTTCCATGATTAATTTATGTTAATGCTGGGATTTATTTCAGTTGTCTCCAGCCAAGTCACTAAGGAGGTTGAATAATATAAAGATAATCAATTAATAATTACAAATTGCTAAAAATAAATAAATAAATGTTTTCCAGTCACTGCTATTCAAATACACCTACAAATGGAGATTTAGAAAAGAGAAAGGTAAATAAGGCCTCATCAACTGAAGCCTTTTGTACATAAATGACAGAAAATAGACTACTCATCATTCCAAAAAAAAAAATACATAAAGGTATTACTGTATTACAATTGTCATGTCTTTTAACAAACACAATGTCCCTTTGGGGAAAAAAATAAGATTTTTCTCATTCTTACTTTTTTTACATTGAAAAGTTAGCTTAAAAAAAAACATATAGTGGCCCTCCCTGGTGGCGCACAGCACTAAGAAGCGAAAGCCACTTCCGCATGAGTTCGATTCCCGCCTGCCCCAGAGGTGACCACATGGCACACAGACCTCTCCTGACCCGCCCGCTGCTCCCCTCAGCAGTGTACTTCGTGATCTGCCTGTTCTGCTCCCCACTCTGTCTCTGGTGAAGCCTCTCGCCACCCCTGAGCCTCTGGACTGTACCCCAGTTCTGTAAGCACAAATAAATAAATCTTTAAAAAAAAAAAACCATATAGTCTATCCTAAATTAGAATAAAACATCTTAGTTGAACTGGAGTTATTTTAGTCACACTCTTTAGATAGGTAGCCTTGCCAGAAAAATGTCATCAAAGAACAAAACTGTAGAGCCCCCCAGACAAATAATGTTAATGAATGTGTCATTTGCAAAGTTATGTGAATAATTCATTAAAAATTATAAAGGATTAAACAATTACATGTCATATTTTAATAATGAATACAATATCATAGAATCTCAATAATTAATTCATCCTGTGCATCAGACACATAGATCCTTAATTACATTTACTATAAAGTGTACAGGAATCACTGTGGTAGGCTTTCTTGCCAATTTTAACTACAATTTGGATTTTCAATTTACCAACTTAGTTTTAGTATTTGGGCACTCTAAATAAAGAAAATAAACACTTGTAAAAGTTTTTAACTCCCCTTTTTTGGAGGGTGCTACATAAGCCCTTTCAGAACTGGGCAAAAGCACTCTCCTGCCGGAGAAGTATATGGGAACCTACGCATACACTCATCCTACATCCACACAAATATCAAATCACCCATAATTTAAGGTCATTCTCAGAACTCCTGATTAATTCAAGGCCAAAGTAAACCCTGAGGACACACTGTGACCTTAAGATGGAATATTTTGATTAAAATTTCTAGGCAGCCTCTCATACTATATATAAAGAAATCTTAAGATAACAAATAGCAACACACTGATGTGAGAAATTCTGAGAAACTGTATACACAACCATTTTTTTAAGACAAGAAAAATACTTTAAAAAAATTCTTAGCTTGATTATTCAATACAATCAAGTACATTCCCCATATAATAATGAACACTGAAAAATCTAAATTAAGCTATGTATCAAGTGGTAACCAAATATCTAAAACTTAATAAAAAAATATGAAGTAGTTCATTAGTAATTTTCACTTTATTACTTAAAGGATGAAATAAGAATATTCTGGAAATACTGTGTCAATCATGTAAAATTTATTTCTTCTGTTTCGTGTTAACTTTTTAAATGCAACTAACTAAAAATTTTAAATCGCTTATGAGGCTTGTCTGTGTTTCTATGAGGTGGCGCCACTCTTAACATTGTAAACAGTGGCTCATCACATACCTATCTCTCCATAGGGCTGGGTGGTCACAATCTTCTGCCTAGCCACAATCTCTGTGTACTTACCTTTTACTAGAATGACTGGTACACAGACTTGTAAATGCTAGCAATGCCTCCTTGCTTTCCATTTGAACATTTGACTACTGTCTTTCAAAAAATGAATAAATTAATGCCTACCAAGTTTTCCATCTTGGATGTCACTGATAGGGCCATACAACAGTAATATTAGTTCTATATCACTCTAATTCAATTGACTGAAATACAAAAAGGTGAAAATACTAATTTATAAGAAAACAAAAGAAAAATATTAGATACAGTTGAACATTTTGGTATTGGAAGCAATGAGTTGGATATTAGCTCAGAAGTCATTTATTCACATACAACATCAAGCTATTTTTAAACTGCTTGCAAGAAAATAGAAAGTTTACATATGAAGAATTCAGACCCTTGAGAAGAGAAAAAAATCTGAAGAAACTTCAAAGCAAGAAACTGAAAATTTTTCATTTGAAATTTATAATCATACAAGTCATAGTTCCAATTTCTATTCTCCTGAAGGGTTGAAATAATTTATCAGTGTTTCGTCTGAACTAGTCAAATTTTATCAGTGATATGTATTAGTCATCAACTATATAATTATAAAATTTTTATAGTAATTATTTTTCAACCATCATATTTATAATTTGAAAGACAGTGACAAGGAGTTATGCATATCTACTACAACTTACTTCTTAAGCTCACTCTAACAAATGTGTTACAGGACTAAGTTCTCAATTTCTCCAATTCTTCAATCTCTCTTCTTCCTGGAAAAATCCATATGCCATAGAATATTCTGAATGCAATTCACCTTCCAACTTAACCTTGGCCTTTGCCCGTAACTACTAAAAGGCCTGGATAATGACAGTAATTCAGTTTGTTCCTGTTGGCTGGCAAGGCAATCAATACAACTGCAGCATTTCACACATCCCCTCCCATTTGCACTGTATTCATTTTGAAGTATCTGCAAGAGTCACATAGGGTCTACATATATGTACTCAGAAATGGGACAGTAGTCCTCAAAAAATACTATACAAAAGAAATTGCAAAAAAGCAACAATGATAAAAATCTGACACTGCAAGACCAATAATAAGAGGGAAATAAAATAATAAATAAATTCTACCTTTGAAATCTATAAATGGAAGCTCTTTGCATCAATCTCCGCAATTTAGTATGTTAGTTATTTTTGAATAAGGAAATATGAGGATATCATATTATTTTTTCTATATAAATTTTGTATTTCCTATATTCTATCTACATTTTAATTATGCAATTTTTCTATAGCAGAATATACCCACACCGTCTGCAGATTAAATCTACAATGAACATACTGAAATAAATTTTGAGTACCCATGATTTATAAGCACACAGATACTCAATTGTTTTTTGAAAAGTGAATGATAAAAATGTAATTAGAGAATCCTAATTTTTCTTTAAACAATATATGTTGAAAACTACCAATTATTTGTGCTACACAGACACAATGTAGAGTCTCACTGGTTCCCTTCAGACCAGAAAATGAAATAGAAAAATTCCCAAAACATGCTCATAATTGAAGATAAATGGGTGTAAAAAGGGGTGGATGCTGAGAGAGAGGAAAATTCATTAAGTCAATGTTGTAACATCTGTTTCCTGTGGTAATGATTAATTCACCAGCAAATCAATTTTGAGTCAATGCTTCATATTTTGATTTAATGATTTGGAGGGAGAGCAAACTTATCACTTTCTTAATACACTGCAAACACCAGTGAGTTCACAAAAATGTAAGAAATTACAAATATTAACAGTAAATATATTTGACATATATACACATATAAATATATGTACATAAACATGCATATGTAAATATATATCAGACAAGACATAAATATAGATTTCCCTCAGCTGAACTGTGATTGAGGAAAGGAATAAAGGAATCTAAGTCAGGATGATGGAAATAACACAAATACACAAATAGACCCACGCATGTATTAATACATGTGCACACCCACATATCTACTCATGAAAACAGTATATGAGAAATAAATGTCTGTATCATCATATAATATTTTTTCTTTATCTTTAAGGGTATGTCTACAAATATCTAATTGATGAGAGGAAAACATTTCTCAAGAGTATCGGGTCTACAATTTACCAAGATGATTTGCTTCCAAATGTAGCTATAGAAATACATGGCAACATTTTAAAAGTTTTTTTTCTTCCTCAGATAACTAACAAAATCAGTTATTTCCTAAATCTTGGCTTTTCCACAGTAAAAGAAATATGGATAGTTACTGTTAACATAGTGGCCTCAACTGATGTCCTTAAATATTCATTCAAGGAAAATGTGTTCTTATGATCCCTGCTTTAGAGAATTAAAATGAATAATTGGAGGAATAATTAAATAATTGAAAGCCATAGCATGTGTATTGGCAGCTTATCAACAGAAAATTTTACCTTTCATCTATACCTCACAAAGTTGCTAATGAACATTACCATCAAATGAATTAATAACAATGATACAGGGTTTTATAAGATGCTCAATCATGATTTCTAGGACTTTCAGTATAGAGACAAAATCACAAGGGAATAATTTGATTGCAATAAATTAATGGCTGCATTTCTGGTTTTGCCCTCATTACAGTAGAAATTTTACACAGGAAAGTAGGCATGGATTCCTTTATTTTATTTAGTCATCTGCAGATAAAATAGGTAGGAGAATCATAAGAAATACTTTGTCAAAATGTCTCTATCTAGTCTTTAATTGGACATTAATCAAGAATATGGGTCTGTGAAATTCTGCTCCACTTTATTTATTTATTTATTTATTTATTTATTTATTTAGGCTAGGCAGCAATGAGCTTCGCTTTTTTGTTGTTGTTGTTCAGTAATGTTATATTAAAGTAGTGTTTATTTTCCTGAAGAAAACAAAGGTTGAGTATTGGTTCACCAGGCTTATTCAGGTACCATCGTTGGGCAGATTAATAAAGCAAAATTCATAATGAACTATAAAAAATAAAGAGGGGATCATAGCCATTCTTATTGTGGGGGAGATGGCTTGGTGCCCATGAAACAGGCACTGACTCTATCACTTCAGTTTGGGGTAATGTAGGTCTATTTCCCAAATATGGCTCTAATGCCATTTCACCAGTACTACAGTCAGAAGCAGAACTGTACCTGAAGAATGTGTTTGAATCATGTCAAGAATCTATAATAGATATTTCTGGATTACAAACAAAAGCAACATCTTACTAGGATCATATATTGTACAAACAAATCATATTCACTGAAATAGTGTAGCCTAGCTAAAATTATATCAAGTAGATAATATCTTTACCCTTTTTTTATAGATTTGCAAAATCTCAGAGGTTAAATTACATGACTAAAACCATACAGCTTTCAGGTGACATAAACAACCAGACATCGGTTCTATATAAAGATTTCCATGTCCGGTTATAAGATCTACCATTGGGAAAGGCTTAGTCCTTGCTCAGGCAAGAGTAGAGTCCCTATTCATTAAAATGAAATAAAGGCATTCTTTGTGTTATCCACAGGTACTTACTAATTTGTGGAGAGTCTATTTCAAAATTCTCATCAATGAAAACAAACCAGATCTGATATGGTATCTCAGAAGGAATGCAGAGAAATTTAAAGAGATTCTGCTAAAACAAATGAAAATGGGGCCGTGCCAGCATGGAGCAACATCTGCTATAAGGCCTCTCTTGGGAAAATAGGTAGAGGGATTTTACAAATAATAACAGCAATAGCAACAAAAATTGCTACCAAATTTAATGCTTACAGTTGTTTACCATCTGGCAGGCATTGCTGGAAGAGTTTGAGAGGAATTAACTCATTTAATCCTCATGATAACTCTATAGGTAGATGTCAATATTGGCCCCATTTCTTAAATGAGATACAGTCGCTTAGCTAGCAAGTGGTTGGAACACAGATTAAACTCAGACAGCTTGCAGTGTAAGTATGTGCTCCAAATTTCTAAGACCTGCCCCTCAGCCATATGTTTGTTTTCAGGAATAGAACACAGAGGCCTAATCCTTATTAGTGTATTCCTTCCATCATCCATGTACACTGTTAGAAGAAAACAAATGAACCTCTTAGAACCTCTTAGTTTCTAGTGAGTGAAGCAATTTCTATGTGCTACTGATGATTTCTGATGAGGATCATTTGAATTATTAAGTATATAGGAGAGTACCTGAGAGTAGTATTCTTATCAAGCAGAAAGGATCATACTTCAAATAGAAGAGAATTGAGAGATGAAGAATAAAAAAGAGAAGTTAGGAACATTACTATGTTTCTACCTTGCACTGTAGAGAACTATCCCTCCTACTAACCCTAAAATCACTTTTTATGTACAATTTAAAATTATAAGTCCAAAAATAAAATGTATATACTCAACAATAGCACTAGCCTTAACAACACAGCAATTTTACAGATGTTGAAATTAAATCCAAGTTCATTTTACGAAAAGTATAGGGGTATTATGATGATTAAAAATATTTGAACTATATACGTAACCTTGTCTTTGAAGTTTTTAGAAAATGAAAATGAGAATGAAACTACCTTCAGCTAAGACCAAAAGAAACAGAAGAAAACCAGAAACATCTTTAAGACCGAGTTTAGAACTCTTCTCACTCAAAACCCACCATCTGAGAGGATAATGAAGTATTCACATTTCCCCCAGAAGGCTCTAATCGCTCCAGCTTCATTAGGTTTAACATTTTTCTAACTCAGATCACAGCTATGAATCTTGCCACTGATCTTGGCTCAATATTCTCGCAGTAGTTCATTGCTAGTCAGGTTTGCACCTGCTTTCTGATTGCCTGCACCCATTTCCAAGTTGAAATCAATGAAACCGATTAGCATGTTCTTGACTTGGCACTTTAATTTTGGATAGCAATGTATTATTAATGTAATCATCCTGGCAAGCCTGGTTCAACACAGAAATAAAATTGAAGGTTTCACGCTAGAAATCGTTAATAAGAATACTTATTAAATTGTATTGAAATCTAAATAATTGAATGCATATTTTACCCAAGTTTTAAATTGAAATGGATCACACCAAACTAAAGGGCCATCAGTGGAGAAGAGAGATCCTTTATACCGCTGAAAGAAAAACATGATTCCAGCCATGAACCACTGCTTCCTGACATCTAACCAGGATCACTTATTTTCATCTGAAGATAATTACTCCTCTTTCTGATACTGGACATTTTCTATAAACAACATTATTCTCCTTCTCCAAGTCAAAGTTAGATGAGTTAGTATCTCTACTGTTTTCTACCTCTAATAATCTGTATCACTAAATACTACATACCAGTTTTGTTTGGTAAATGTAAAGACCATCAAGAGAAAAATCAACTAAAAGATAATACTTAGCCTGTTTATTTGTTATATAATTTTCCTCACCAAAAACCATCCAATGTAATACTATATTCATATATAACATTAACAGATTAATGTTCAGTTTGCTTAGTACTTGCCTTAAAAAATATTAATATGGAGGCCCTCCCTGGTGGTGCAGCAAGTTAAAGCATCGCACTAAGAAACTAAAGTCACTTCAGCATGTGTTCAATCCCCAGCTCCAGAGGTGATCCACATGGCGTGGCAGACCTCTCATGACCCACCTGCTGCTCCCCTTAGCAATGTACTTCGTCAATCAGCCTGTTCTACTCCCTATTCTGTCTCAGTGAACCTCTAACAGTCCCTGCACCTCTGGCCTGTATCCCAGTTCTGAATGCATAAATAAACAAATCTTTTAAAAATATATTAATATGGGAACATAATCACCATAATCTATTAATTTCCAGGTTGTTAAAGGGCCTGTACTCTAGGTATATACAATGTATAATAGTCACCAAAACTAGAAGAGTAACAATCTAGGGACAGTCAAACAATGACTGTCACATAAGAAGCTTCCTACTTACTGCAAACATGACAAAGTGAATAAAAGAGTTAGGGAAACAATTTCTTTAAATTCTGCTATAAAGGAAAAATTGTTATATGGCCATTATGACTTCATAAAACTTCTCAGAGAAAATTCAGACACATTACATGAGTTATAAGTTAAAAGACATATTAGGAATTTAAGTAACATAGCTTCCTATATATCTTTTGGTAACATAGCTTCCTATATATCTTTTGATGGGGTTGGCAGTTTCGAGCTGAGTTTATTTGACACAGCATTCACTCCACATACATAAAGCACTTGCTTTATATTCCAATAGTACATTTCTTTACTCCTAAAATTACAGCATTATCTCCTGATAATCCTGGTCTCTTCATTTTTTAAAAAGTCTGCCTTTATAACTGCTCCTTTAAACCATCAACCATAGAGAATATATTTGAGGTATACCAAACAAGAAAAATACCTGATAGATTATAACTATAGTTCAGGTAAATTGTGAAAATTCAAACCAGGTAGATGCAATAAAGATGAAAAGCAATTATGAGATGAAACTAAGGTGTAACTGATTCTATATGTTTATGAGCAAGAGGGATACTTCCAAGAGAAAAAAAGACAAAAGAATCAATTGACTGAGAGAATTGATTCCATCCAAAGCCCCTTGAAATGGTCAAGTGGATATCCAGCAAGATATTCATGCTCAAAATGCCAGTGAGGGGCCTTCCCTGGTGGCACAACAGGTTAAAGCACAGACTGCAAAACTGGCCTCAGCCACTTCAGTGCAAGTTCAATTCCCAGCCCCAAAACTGACCCACATGGGACAGTAGACCTCTCTTGTCTCACCTGCTCCCCTCAGCAGTGCACTTCATCAATCTGCCTGTTCTGCTCCCCACTCTAACTCTGGTGAATCCTCTTACCACCCCTGCACCTCTGGCCTGTATCCCAGTTCTATATGCACAAATAAATAAGTCTTTAAAAAAAATGCTTCATATTAGAGCTAGAGATTTAGCAGGCATCAACATCTTTTACCCTCGAAAAAAATATAATGCAACTCACATATGAAATTTAGTAGCTACATTTTTGAAAGGAACAAAGAACAAATAAAATTATATTTCACTTCATCACTGTATCTGAAACATATTTTCTGCAAATGGCCTTGTGACATTTCATGTGCTAAGTAGCCATACACAGTTTGAGGCACCTTATAGTATAGTGCAGACCTGGGTATAGTGAAAGACTTCATAATGGGTGTATTTAATAGAAAAGGTAAAGTAAAATAAGCAAGAGGGAACCCTGGACAATGCCAACAGAAATAACAGGAAAATAACCTTCAGCTGAGATGACAAAAACATAACAAAAAAAATTTCACAGAAACTGTGAAAAATAAAAACAGGAAAGAAATTTCTTTGGAAATAAGACTAATAAATAGTATTATATGCAAGGAAGTTTAGGCAAAACTTAAAATCCTATAATTACTGATGATTTTGACCTTAGCAACATCATCTGACTCTTAACAGCAACATTTCAGTAATATATGGGGCTAAAAGCTGGGGTACATGCAGATTTGGGGGGAATATAAAATTCAACCAATCCTTAAGTTCCCTTTAAAAATACAGAATTGTGTAGGCTACTATGACAGACTAAGAAAAGGTTTATGCAAAAGGAGGAACTTGAGGTTTAGGTTTCAATAGCTTCATAGTAAATGGGTACACACTGCTGTATAATTTAATGGGAAATAAGAATGCAGACACTTTCGAGACCAGTTTTTAAAAGAAAGAAAAGAAACTTCAAGGTAACCACAGGCAATTTTTAATTAAGATGAAGTTTCAGATAGGATGTCAAGGTACATATAGTTTAGCATGTGTAAAATGGTAAAATGAGTAGAGGCCAAAAAGGAGGAATATGTAGTTTCATATCACTGAAAGGCAGCATACCTTAGTCATAGGCAGACTATATTCCCTAATGTGTAAAGTAATATAAAAGAACTCTTTCTAAGTAATTCAGACTATGTCAAAAATGTCCAAGTTTCCTTCAATTTTTTAATGTCTCATTTAAAGAGTCATTACAGAAACCACAGGTATCCAAGATTCTGCCAGCCTTTACCCCCCAGCCCTCCTAAACACTTTCTGGCAATATAAGTTTTCTGCTATCATTTTGCTTTTACCAATTTTTAATGCCCATGAAAATGAGATAAACGAAATACATCATTGTTCCTAAACGGAAAATAAAGTCTTACATCCTATAACTCTTTGTGGTAGTTAGTCTCAGAATAAAGTAACTGATCAAATTTCTAGATAATACAAAAATTTGGTCAAGCAAAGGTATTTACAAACTTCTAAGTGAAATTTTTGGGGGCCCACATGATAAAATGAATGAAGGATTAAGAAATGAAAATTTTTTACAGTTTTAAAAATAAAGATTCATTATAGTCCTTTGCCATATGGGACCACCTGGTTGCTTAGAGCAAAATCTTATCACCATGACTACTGTTAAAAGTTTCTGTAATGTCTTTGGGATTCTTCTGATATGTTCTTACTTCCAACCTATTTTTTCCTCTCCAAAAATAAATTTTTAAAGCTATACTCCACAATAAGTGATTCTTATATCAAAATAGAAAATGCAATTATCAGGCTGTCTTTTCATGAACTAGAGGATTAATCAACACGAAGAACAAACATACTCAATACAAAACTCCTTCTTTTGAATCAGAATGGTCAGGAATCTCTGGGAAATTGCAATAATATTCAAAAAATGCAAATGGAAGGGTGCAGAAAGAAATCAGCATAGCAAGGAACTTTAGATTGTCCAGAGTCATTAAACATAAATCATCCTACCCAGACTTCAATATCTTCTCAGTAGGAATCATTTTCCTTCTTTATGAATGAATAAACAGCAGTTCAGAAAAGTGAGCGACTTGCCCTAGTTTAGAAATGAGGGGAAGAATTTGAGATTTCTGACAATATAACTTGTAATTTTCCCTAAAATCACAGGTTTCAATTAGTTAAATAATGAGTCAGAGAAACAGAATAAAATAAGAATTTACTGCCTCATGCCATCATTCATTCATCTGTGAGGTACCATGCACTGAATTCCAATGAGGAAGTTAGCTTTGTTTTTGCAGGAAGGTTGTATCAATGTACATGACATTTTAGCCTCCAACATATAAATTGGTAATGATTAACAGAAAAGTGTTCACTCCCCAAAATGGGAAATGGCCTCATTTAAAATGTTAAATGGGCCCTCCCTGGTGGCGCAGCAGGTTAAAGCACAGCACTGAGAATCTAAAGCCGCTTCCACATGAGTTCGATCCCCGCCTGCCCCTGAGGTGACCACATTGTGTGGCAGACCTCTCCTGACCTGCCTGCTGCTCCCCTCAGCAGTGTATTTCATCGATCTGTCTGTTCTGTTCCCCACTCTGTCTCTGGTGAAGCCTCTCACTGCCCCTGAGCCTCTGGCCTGTACCCCAGTTCTGTATGCACAAGTAAATAAATCTTTAAAAAAAATGTTAAATGATAGGATCACATTTATTAATTTTTATCCTATTCTTCTTCCCATATATTTTCCAGTTTGCAGGTTTTCTCAGTCTCCTTTTTAAAACTCTCAAGCATTTAGGCTTCAGAATGTCTCAGCTCATTAACACAGGATTTCAGAAAACCCAAGAGAATAATTAATGGCATAGCATCCTTAACTATCTCATAAACATTTTTAATTTGACATTCAGTGAACAGTAAAATTATTATAGCCCCACCAATTGTGACATGTACTACCTATGTAAGCTTAACCAAGAAACAACTTATCAAAGTCAGTGCATTGGGTAAATTATAATATTCAGTCATCAGAGAAGACTCCACATCAAAGCAAAATTAATTCTGTTATGTGCTTTTCAAAGTGGAAACAGAAATAAGGCTTACATAACAGTGAAGCAAGACATGAGTATTGCCACAAACTATGTAAATCAAGTTATTCTTATCTAAACACCAAACACATGTGAGTACATTTAGAATGACAGCATTTTAAAAAAGAGAATTACTGAACACAAATATTTAGGATTTTTTGATGTCTCTGACCAGCAGTCACTTTATTATAATGGTCAGATATCTACCTGGAAGCAAAATGGGTGAAACACTACACAACATACACCTCAGTAACATCTTTAAAGATACAGCACCCAACACAACAATGGGGAAGGAAAATTCTAACTACAACAAGTTAAAGAGTTTCTGTATAGCAAAAGAAACATTACAAAAAAGAAACTGATTTCCCACTAACTGGGAAAAAATTTTCTCACACAATACTAGCAATAAAGGATTCATCACAAAGATATACACAGAACTGAAGAAACACAACAAAAATAAAGTAGATAACCCAAGCAAAAAATGGGCAGAAGAGCTAAAATGACATTTCTCTAAAGAGGAAATGCAGATGGCCAACAAGCATATGAAAAAATCTTCAACATCAGTTGTAATAAGGGAGATGCAAATTAAAACTACAATGAGATATCACCTCACCCCAGTGAGAATGGCACATCTTCAAACAACTAGCAAAACCAAAAGTTGATGAGGCTGTGGAGAAAAAGGAACTCTCCTTCACTGCTGGTGGGAATGCAAACTAGTACAACCACTATGGAAAACTGTTTGGAGGTTTCTCAAACTGCTCAAAATGGAGCTTCCATATGACATATCAACCTTACTCCTAGCTATCTAGCCAAAAAATAAAAAAACAATGATTCAAAATGACACTTGTTCTCCAATGTTTATTGCTGCTTTATTTACAACAGGAAAGACATGGAATCAATCCAAACACCCAAAAGTGGGTGACTGGAT
This sequence comes from Condylura cristata, assembly GCF_000260355.1. NCBI lineage: Eukaryota > Metazoa > Chordata > Mammalia > Eulipotyphla > Talpidae > Condylura > Condylura cristata. The sequence goes on from NW_004567105.1 coordinate 26,748,136, forward strand.
TAAAAAGATGTGGTACATATACATCATGGAATATTACTCAGCAATAAAAAAGATAACCTCATGACTTTGCAGCAACATGGATGGAGCTGAAAGGCCTCATGCTTAGTGAAATAAGCCAGAAAGAAAACAAACACACACACACACAAAAAATACTGGATGGTTTCTCTCATAGCAGGAGCATAAAGGACCAGGGGTAAAAAAAAATAATAATGATGATGATGAATACGTGTATACCAGAGACATTTTACAGGAGTGGAGTGGAGTGGGGAATGGGATCATAAAAGGTGGAGGGGAGTTCACTGGACTATGGTGATGGCACATGGGTGATTTGGTGGTGGGAAGTCCACAGAGATTACAACTGAGATGGAGAAAGGCACAAAATGATGTAAAAATAAACTATTATAGTAATAAAAAAATTTTTTAAGTATGTGTATGGAATACAACATCCAATAGAAAAGCAGATTCCCTCCTTTTCCTGAATCTTTCACCTGAGTAGTAGGGTAGGGAGAGATAGACAATAAACAGTCAAGCAAAAAGAATGATATTGTTATGATGAAACAGCTAAGGTGAAAGGGTAACCAGAAATGCTGCTTTAGCTTGGGGAGTTAAGAGTCTGAAAAGTAAATATTTAAGCTGACTTGCAAACAACAAAATGTACCTGTCAATAGAAGATCTGGGTCAAGAGCTTTAGGGAAAAACAAAACTAAGTTCAGAGACTTTGTGGCAGAAAAGATCCTCAGGGGCCTTTGCAATAGTTTTCTCTCAGAATCATATAATAGGAGAGTGGCTCCCGAAGCTATTTTGTTCATATGCAGCATGAACTTTCCCTTCAGGGAGAAGTTCTTACTTCTAGTTGATGTTGGTATAGTCAGAAGTCATGACTAAGAACTTAAATGAGGCCCTCCCTGGTGGCACAGCAGGTTGAAGCACAGCACAGCGAAGCTGACTATGGCCACTTGGGTGCAAGTTCAATTCCCAGCCCTGAAGGTGACCCATATGGCACAGCAGACCTCTCCTGACTGGCCTACTGCTCCCATCAGCAGTGTACATCATCAATCTGCCTGTTCTGCTCCCCACTCTGTCTCTGGTGAATCTTCACAATACCCCTACACCTCTGACCTGTACCCCAGTTCTGTATACGTAAATAAATAAATCTTTAAAAAAAAAGAGCTTAAATGAATTAGCACAACCATTCGCAACTGCAGTAGAGTGTAGAGTGATCTGAATATTTTGTCCCTCCTAAATATCCACAATAATCTTACTAGCAAATATACTGACATGTTTTGGTTTTTCCCATTATAGGTATAAACTGTTAGTATGTAAGTTTAGAAAACTAATGGACAGAGAATTTATCCAAGCAAATAAAGGGACAGAAACTATTTAGGTTTTCCCACTGCTGATTGTTAGGCTTTGTCAAGAAGACTTTGATGTCAACAGTAAAAGACAAACTTGTTGAAATTATTTATAGGGTCTTTCCCTAGCTACACATGGTTCAAACACAAAAGAGCTAATAAAAATTTATTCCATGCTATTGATCTTCTGCTCATTTTTTAAAAAGATTTCTCTATTTTTGCATACAGAACTGAGGTACAGGCCAGAGGTGTAGGGGTAGTGAGAGGATTCACCAGAGACAGAGTGGGGAGCAGAAAAGGCTGACTGACGAAGTACACTGCTGAGGGAAGCAGTGGGCCAGTCAGGAGAGGTCTGCCGCGCCATGTGGATCACCTCTGGG
>NW_004567105.1:26749967-26769398 GCF_000260355.1 Condylura cristata
TTTTTTTTTTTGAAGATTTATTTATTTATGCATACAGAGCTGGGGTACAGGCCAGAAGTGCAGGGGCGGTGAGAGGATTCACCAGACACAGAGTGGGGAGCAGAACAAGCATAACGACGAAGTACACTGCTGAGGGGAGCAGCGGGCGGGTCAGGAGAGGTCTGACGCGCCATGTAGAGTCACCTCCCGGGCAGGTGGGAATCAACTCTTGGGGAAGTGGCTTTAGCTTCTCAGTGTTGTGCTTTAACCCGCTGCGCCACCAGGGAGGGCCCCCTTTTGTTCATTTTTAATAACAAAGACTAGTCCTTAATTAAGACTGCAGACCTACAAACAAGATCCCCCTCATTAAGGGGTCACAACGAGATAGCAATCAACTCTGAAGATGTTCTTTGCAGCCAAGATGTAAATCATCACTTCAACAGTGATGTACATAAGTGTGCATACATACATATGATATATACACACAGAGAACCTAGTGTTTCTGTTTCTTTGGAAAATTCTAACATAACCATGCCCATAAAATTAATTGCTAACACTGAGTATATATTTAATAGCAACTACTCTACACAATTACCTCACTTCATTCTTACTAGATTCCTATTAAGTTAGTACTGTAATTCTCACTTTCTGGTTGAGCAATGTGAGAATCAGAATTACAGTTTCTTCAGTAACTTCCTGACCTACAAGGTAAGGAAGACACTAATACCTGTAGAATAGGAGATATGATTGAAAGAATTCACAATTATTAAAACTCCAACAGTACCTAACACATATAATAATGCTCTGTATTGGTTCTTATCATTAACAGTAGCATTGCTTCTAGCATTTTGGTCAATACCTACAGCTACTATATGGTAAAAGAATGAAGTCTGAACCACAGTCTCAAAAATAGTCAAGCTCCTCACTGCTCTTCTACACTGCTTCCCATTACAAACAAGGGAAACACAAAAAGAACTCATGAAATATTTCCAGAACTTCCCCACATATGACATGAAGATGATGGATCATGATTAATTGTGATGGTGGTATAAAAAGAAGGAGCTGGATCTCCCTGGTGGTGCAATGGATTAAAGCACCACACTGTGAAGCTCTCTGAAGCCAATGCAGCATGAGTTTGATCCCTGGCCAGCGAGCTGACACACATGGCATGGCAGACCTCTCCTGACCCACCCGCTGCTCCCTCAGCAGTGTGTTTCAGTACATCTGCCTGTTTTGCTCCCCACTCTGTCTCTGGTGAATCCTCTCACCACCCCCACACCTCTGACTTGTACCCCAGTTATGTAAGCATAAATAAATAAATCTTTTAAAAAAAAGAATGATAAGAAGAAGAAGGTGCTAACTTCTGAGGTGAACAGAGCCTAGGTGATTTGTGGCTTGATAGACCATAACCATGTTTCTGAATTGCACTTGAAGGCAAATTGGCAGCCAGAGTCAAGTAAGAGAAGAGCCTTGGAGTAATGTGCTCCCTGCGGCTCGCTCACTTAGCACTTTATACCACCAGAGTTTGCTCTATTTGCTTAGTTTAGAAGTCAATAAAACTGTGCACAGAGCTGCTAAGCACACATAAAACACAAAAATACAACAGTCAAGAAAAAAACAAGTCAAGAAAAAAACAAGTCAATGAAAAATAACGTCTCCCATTTTTTTCTGTATCCTCCAGTTCCTGTTAAAGTCCAGGGATGTCAATTGACAAAGATATACCCTTGACATCTGACTGGGTAGTAGAAGTTTCATGCTGATAAACAAATCCCTTTAAGACTATCTTAGTTACACAGTCGATTGAAAACAGTTCCTAGATGTGGTCACTAAATACAGCTGAATAAAGAGCAACTTGGAAATCAAGGCCAGAAGGTTGCAATATTGGAATTTCAACTTTACTCCTTTTCAAGAGTTCTTAGGACAAATAATGTGAAAGAATGTGGCTTACAGGGACAATTACTCAATCATATTATTTAGCCTTAATATCAAGAATCCCAACACAAGAACACCCACTAGGCATATTGAAGGTTTACAACGTACATTCAAGCTCTCCCAAATCAATGAGAAATGTAAAGATTTGTACCCAGCTCACCCCTCTTGCTCCCAGGCAAAACCCCCAACAGGGAGTAATATTAACAAAAGCATATGTCCCCAAGAGGGAACAGTATTGACACAATATCATGACTCAAATCTAAGTCTTTCATACATCCACTCAAACCGTCAACATGTCCTATGTATTTCTGATGATATATAATAAAAAAGGAACAATGTAGAAAAAGAAAAGTACTGGATGGTTTCACTCATAGCAGGAGCATAAAGGACCAGGGGGAAAAATAATAATAATGAACAACTATATACCATAGACATTTTATGGGGGTGGAGTGGGTAATAGGACCAAAAATGGGGTGATGGGAAAATGCACTGGACTATGGTGATGGCACATGGGTGAACTGATGATGGAAGTCCATGGATTTTACAATTGAGATGAAAAATGATGCAAAAATAAACTATAATAAAAAATGAACAATGTAAAATATATATTAATAAAATGTATTTAAAAATCACCTGAAAATATTCAAAGGTAATCATAAAGCGTGGTTAAACAGTATTACCTCAAAGAAATACCCCCCAAAAATCAACACTTAAAGGTAAACTTGCCAGTTACAACAAATAGAGTAGAGAGTAGTAAGTGATTACAAGGCAGTAGAGTTTTAGTTACTTTATGAATGGCTAATGATGCCACTTCTCAGTGCTTAGAAAGTAAATATCATACTTAAATTGTTACTTTCCTCATTGTTTCATATGATTTCCATATCATTCGCATGGTCTGGCATATACAAGTATTAAACTGGCTGGCCATAACAGAATCATAATATATTTGATAATCTCTCCAGTTTAAAAACAATAAAGAGGATACTCAACTACTTTTGTTTATTAGTTTGTGAACTTCATCATTCCAATCATCAAGTAAATTAAAAATATAGAGACTAAAGAACGGGAAAAAACAATGCCAAATAGCCAGTGGATGTCAAATTGACATGATCAGCTGCCTTAGTGCAAAATTTAAGTCCCAGTTACCTACATCTATGGAATCTCTTGATAAACAATTGGTATCACTTACCATATAGCTAACACCTAAAATGTAATATAAGCACTAGAAAAAATCTTTAGGTTAACTATAACCTCAAAATCAAATGGGAACTGCAGATAGAGCTTACTGATGCTTAAATTTGGGTGTACTTAAATATAAAATTAAGTGAAAGAGAAATTTAATGAGAAATCAATGCATATCATAAGGAAGTAGTTTTGCAGCTCTTATGGTATCCAAAATATGAAGCAATGCTTACAGTTTCATGCTGTTTAGAAGCAGGTACCTTGCTTTTGCCATCTTTCCTACTGTTCTTCCAGCTGTCAAACTGAATGTACCCATAGGCAGGACATGGCCATACTAGGTAAATTATAAAAATGAATACATTAAAAATAACAACCTTAATAAAGCAGATTAAATATAGTCAAAATGATATTATTTCAAGCTGATTATGGATATTTAAGATTATCATTAAAATGTTTTGCAGTAGAAACACCACTCCCTAAATCCATTTCCAGTGTACATCCAAAGTCTACATTTTCTAATATTCTTATATTTAATGAAGTAACATGACTTTTTCAGGCAACAAAACATGGCTAGAAGTAAATTATAGCACTCACTGCTAGACTCTCCTCCTACAATCACCTGCTTGATCCAACATACTCTCTCCACTTATTGATCAGCTATATGGGAAGACACAGTTGGAATTGCAATGAGGCACTAAGATGCAGGTGATAACAAAAAATAAGGATTCTAGATTCCTAAGTTATAACTTGAAGGAAAACAGCCCTGCTAAGCCTCTCAACTTGAAATTTCCTTTAATGACTTATACTTACTTATAGCTACCAATGTTCTAACTGCTTATGAGATTCTCAAGCTCTTACAGAAAAATTGGGAGGGTATTTTATATTTTAAAAAAGAAAACTAATATTCACTAAGCACTAAATATGAATCAGGCATTTCCTATGTACTTCCCATAGATTTAGGGTTAGCTATCCCCAAAAGCAAACTGATGCTGAAGTAGTAAACATTCTCACTCAGAGAACAAAACTTCATGGATTACTACTAGTACTCTCAAGGCACTGTGCTACGTAAATGGGTCACAGAGAATAAGTAGAACATATGACTTTGAGCAGCTTAAAACCAAGTTGGAAAATTATGAGGACTAATGAATTATCCTAAGACAAGAAGTGCAAGTGAAATAAAATTTCCAAGTAAAATTGGCAACATCATATGAACACTATTGCCATTCTTCATTTGAATGAACAAGTCCAAATCACAGGCATTACCCTGACGTCTTCCCCACCCTGAATCCTTCAGGAAGAATCCAACTGAATCATCTAACATCCATATCCTACGCCCCCACTTTTTGAAAACTTACAAAGCCTTCTAAGCTGCTTGGCATTTAGTTACAAATCAAGTCACCTCTTAATTTTTTTCTGCCCATTTGGTGGACTGTTGCTGATATTGAGGAAGTAAGTGCTATGCTTTTTAGCCTCATGGTGTGCTTTCTGCATGCTTCAAGTCTCTTTGTTCCACTGTTCTTGTTGCTTCCTTTGATAGTCACATCATCCTACATTTTCTTGGCATCTTACTATTTGAGCTCCCCTCTTAGTCAACCAAGCTACAGCCAGGTATGGTCTGCCATGATGGTGCATGAAGGATGACTTTGAAAGGATGCACACATGCATACAGTTTTAACAGTGAACAGAACTAAATTAAATAACTCTTCACAGATGTAAACTAAAATTTTGTAAGTTGTATGAAGCAGTACGCAATACCTTAAATGTACAAGAGACAGTACAACAGGATTATGAGAACAGGATAGAATAAACAAAATAATGGTTAAAAGTTAATTAGGTTGGATTTAAAGGAAATACATTTTATATTGAAAGCCAAAGTTGTGCACTGACTATGAAGTAAGAGAGAATATAGTAAGCCTCAGAGAACTAAAGAATGCATTGAGTGATGCAAAAGTTGGACAAGATAAAGCTAGCAAGTTGACCAAAGACCAAACTGACAAACTCTGTTAAAATGGAAAACCACAGAAGGTTTCTGAAGCAAAGTGATCCAAGATAAGCAGCCTGGGAAGTCTTGGGAACAACCGTTTGCTCAGTTCCTGATATGCAACTTAGTTCCTGGTATGAATCTTGTTTCCTGTTTTACCACATACTTCCATGAGGAAGAAAAGACCTCCCCATGACTACTGACCCTTTACTCACTACTTGGTATGCACACACACACAATTCACCTCTTGGCTGATAGCTAAGACATATCTGACCATGTATAGCTACCAGTGCAAACCCACCCAGAACCTTGTAGAAACTGAAAATGTATATAAGCCCCCGACTTCCTACAGAAGGGGTTCAGCCTTGGTATGTGAACCCACTGAGTCAGCACAAGTGAAATAAAGTTGCTTCTTGTTAGCCCTGGTGTCTAAGTTTCCCTTCTACCCTCTAATAGTTTCTTGCAAGTACCCATAGAAATGCCACCCCTAGATCACATGGTCAATCAGGTCTGGGGTCAAAGAGCCAGACTTCAAGGAAGCTTCTCAGTCTTTCTCTCAGTGAGGAAAGAGTTCAACGTTGAGCCTAGAATTTGGTAGAAAAGCAAGAATTTTACTGTCAGATACTTAAATGCCACCCACAGATCGCATGGCTCTAAGATAACTACAGATATGAATGTAAAATAGGTCACATTATTACTACGGGGCGAGGAGACTCCCTGGAGATATTAATGACTTACTTATGCACACCCTGTGGGTAGTTTTTCCTACAACAGGAACCATTAATTTAGAAATATCAGCATGAAATTTACCCCTGACTTGGGCAGAAGTGATCAATGGAACCACCTGGGCACTGGAAGGCATTCCCATCAGCTTCAGCTCACCAGTCAAGGCTCTTATGAATGCACTATACTGGCTCTCCCTGGTGCTACAGTGGGTTAAAGCACAGCACTAAGAAGCTAAAAGCCACTTCAGCGTGTGGCCAACCCCCACCCTGGAGGTGACCTACGTGGTCCAGCAGACCTCTCCTGACCCACCTGCTGCTCCCCTCAGCAGTGTACTTCGTCCATCTGCCTATTCTGTTCTACACTGTCTCTGGTGAAGCCTCTCACCACCCCCGCACCTCTGGCCTGTACCCCAATTCTGTATGTGCATAATTACATAAATCTTAAAAAAATAAAAGTTCCCTAGACCTACTCATTCAGGTTCAAGGCAAAGCATATATATTACAATACAACCTGCTGTGCCTGGATTAATGCATTCAACCAAATGGGAATGATCAATACACAAATAAGGAGAGAGTGACCATGTTTTCCAAAATTGACTAGGATGTTTTGAGGGATTTGTTCAATTGTTAGTTCAGAGACCTGGAGGGTATGGCTGGACCCCTGAAAGATAAAGTTGGCTGTTTCACGCTGCTTGTATCCTGTGGATAGTTGTATTAATTAAATCCTGTAGGTGACAAATTAAATAGATTTGATGAAGCTTCTATCAGCCAGATAAATGAGGGTGGCTAGTGAAGAAAAACTCAGCAGACGTCAAGAAAAAACAGAAATGAGAGTTGGGTAATACTGGGAGAAAATGTTCTGTGAGCCGCTCCCATGTATGCATGTTTTGTGAGCAGAAGCACTAACAGCCTTTGTTCTGGACAGTCATATCAAGGATGTTTGCATAGAATAGAGCTTGCAAGACAGAAATGGTATCTCTCTCTCAAGCAAAGGGCAGATTTGTTTACTGTCCAGTATTATAAAGATAATGACTGTGTTCAAGGCAAAGGTCAGGCAGGTTTGCTTGCAGGACTTTATAAAAGATTCAGCTTGCTTTGTATCTTGGCGAGAGTTCTTTTTTTCTATGACACCAGGCACTGTGTGTGAAGACCTTAGCTGGCCCTTTTGGAATTACACTGTGGGATTAGAGACTGAGAGAAATGGTGTGAATGATTCCTCCTACTGCAACTGTTTTAATAAAAACCTTTGTATCCAAATCGGGCTTCTTGTGTCTTCTTCCAATAAAAAAGAATGTTGCAGTTTAATTTATTAGCTTTCAAATTGGATAAAATCTCATTTTACTCCTTACCACTCATAACCCTCTAAGGTAGAATTTATTTTTTTGGATGAAGGTCTACCAGATAAAGTATGATATCTTCCATTCATTTAATTTTTTTGAACAGTCACAGTATTAACTATTATGATATCCGGTGTGATGTATGGGGAATCTATCCCTGTGAGATTGATCTCAAGTATTCTTATCTCACAGAAACATTTTTAAATACACTTAATGTGTTTAATTATTCAAGAACGATTGTTTATTGATGAACACTAACTCTGTGATAAGCCAACTAGTACATGAGATTTTCTTAGCCACAGGGTTGTCATGTAGTCTACATTTTTCCATTCTCAACACTTTAAGATGGGGAGAGGAGGTTAGAAATAGGGCCTCCATTTGCCTATGGGAGGAAGTATTATTTTTCAAAAAATATTGATTTTTTCATCACACAGAACTGGGGTATAGGCCAGAGGTTCAGGGGTCAAAGGATTCACCAGAGACAGAGTGGGGAGCAGAACAGGCAGAATGACTTACGTACACTGCTCAGAGGAGGTCAGGGGAGGTCTGCCATGCCATGTGGGTTCACCCACCTGGCCAGGGATTGAACTCATGCTGACGTGGTTGCAATAGCTTCATAGTGCTGAGCTTTAACCCACTGCGCCACCAGGAAGGGCCCAAAGGAGGAAGTATTCTAAAGGCAAGACAACTCAAAAGGAAGGAGATAGCCAATATAATCACAAATAAAAAGGTGCAGGACTTTCTGTAACATGTGTCAAAAAATATACTCAATTAAATCAATCTGCAATGCATTTTCTAAAACTTGCAGCAGCCAGGTGGCTGATTTATATAGTGCATCGGGCTTTAGTGCCAAACTTTATAACCACCAAACTATAGGGACTCATTTTCTCAGACTAGACACTAAAAAAGCTATATGGGACACCTCGAGTTTTTTAAAGAAAAGAATAGAAAATAACTATCACAAAGTTTTTAAAGTGTTATTTAAAAAAGTCTTCCCTTAAACATGTCTGCTACATAAAAGCTATTCAAAGTTAACATAATGATAAATTACTTTTGAGCAATGAAGGAAAAAAGAAATTAAATGAAAGACATTTGGCAAAGGCATGAGCAGTCTTCTACCTATTAATAATGTTCATCAGACATCAAGAAATAGATAGCAGCATCCCATAGTTAGAATCTCAGAGTCAGTTCACTTGCTAAGAGTATTGAAGAATTTTAAGAAAGGGAATGTTTATATAGGGCATATTAAAGGGATATTATCTGGAGAAGCAGGTATCCAACAATCAGATCACAAATAGCATCAAAATATGAAACATGGGCAAGTTAGTTTCTTTATCTTGCATATCACATGTTTAATATGGAAGGCATAGCCCATAGATACAAGCAATGAACACTCTGGGACTATGATTTCTCTGTGTGTGTGTGTGTGTGCGCACGCGCACACATGTGTATATATGTGCACATAGCAAAAGGCTATATAACTCTTCAAGTGCTAAAGGGACCCATGAATGAAGAAAGGTCACTGAACCGTTGGGAGCATCTGTAGGGGGAAATTTCCTCAAGGTATAATTTTGGGGAGACAGATCTCATTTCAGAACAACTGGACATACCACACATAATATTAAAAGAAAATCAGGTAAGAGACTACATGAAGCACCTAAGCTAAAAAGGATACAGACAACTCAAAGCAAGCAATTCAGAAAAAGAGTTTCTATGAGTAAAACCAACAGGTAGCAAAGCCCTTGCTGTAGTTATATTTAACCATAATGGGTCTATGAATATGTATACACATTTAATAATCAAATATACACTTACAAAAAAGATTACATAAAATATTATTTTTCCAGTAAATCTTTAGATTAATTGCAAATAACATGAAAACTAAAATTGGTTTTATTATACATCTTGATAAAAATATTGCAGTTTGCACATGATGCTAAGTATTTCTGGCTAGTAAAATGTCACTCACAGAAATAAACTGCAGAAAAGTTAAGTGAGTGGGCAGAAATGTGAGCAAATATTCTTAGCCAAAATAACCAAACTACACTTACGTAATGGTGATTTACAATGTAAGAAGCAATAATTATGTGAAAAAGGCATATTCCAATGAAAAGATGATCAATATTGGTGACTATAATGAAAATATTAAGTTTTGTAGCTAAAGTTAGTAAAAACATGTAATTACTGGGTATTGGCAAACAGACTGACGGCATTCTTCACTGCTAGTGGAAGAAAAAAATAGAAAAACAACTTTGAATAGCAATGTTTTATGGGCTACTTAAGATAAAGAAATGCTTAATAATGCAGGTAGAATGGTTGGCCCCCAAAATGTCCACCTCTTAGTCCCCAAAACTTGTTAATATGTTACCTTGCATGACAAAGGAGATCTGCATATTTGGTAAGGATTTGAAATGAGGAAGATCATCCAAGTGAGTCTTATTATTCTCAAGGTTTTGTGGCGAGGAAGTAAGCCAAGATCATAGTCAATACAGCACATCTGAGTAAGTGTGGATGTTCGGTAAATCGGTATACATGCAACTGTTCATTGCTATTTTGTCTTACCCATTTATAACTTCAATAATTTTGGATCAATATTTTGCTGAAACCTCCCCACTTCATACCATCATTCAGCTAAACTAGTCAAGTATGCCTGGAAATATATCACAGAGGTGTCAGGAACTAAACAGAAGTGCAGAGAAAGCCAACTGTGCCCAGACACTTATAAAACTCATAGAACAGAATTCACGTAAATACAAATTTAAGACTCCTTTTAAACAGTATACAAAGCAAGACTATTTAAACCCTTTAAAAAATTATTAAATCTATTATAATCTATTATGGATTTATGGGTTTTATCTATCAATATTTACCTATTAAGAATTAAAACTGAGAAGTATTTTATCTAATAAAAATTATCTGGTAATCTGAAGACTAATCAAAATTATCCAACACCAGGACTATAATTTCCAACCCATCCCATATACTCATTGTAAAGCTTAAATATAAAGTTATTTGGACAAAAACAAGCAAGTGCTACTTTTGTAACTGGGTGGTCGCCAGGAAAAGGGGAAGTTCCAGGTTTCTTGGCCCGCCCAGGAGCTGAGCTGAGAAAAGAACGAACCTGAAGAAGAAGGAAGCTGGATGGAGAACCACAAAGTGACCTGAGGGAGCCAGATGGAGCAGTGACATGTGAAGAAACTGTGTTTGCTTCTTCTTGGTCCTAGACTGGTCAAAACAGATGTGGGTGAGAGACTCAGGGGGAGGTTCACTATGGCAGCGCTGATTTCTTTTCCTCCCAGACTTGTCAGGCCATGTCTGACCCTTTTCTTTGGGTCCTGGCCAAAAGATGCTTCAGCTTATGGCGGGATTTCAGGTCTTGCTTTGGGACAATCCCTTTTGGTTGGACTTTTACCCACGAGGGGATGTGCAACTTCAGGTGTTTGATTTAGAACCTGTATTCTTTGTTTTTTTCTGTAGTGCACACTAATTGTATTAAAGTTGCTTTCCATTAAAGCTCTTATGTCTTGTCTTGATGCTGCAGATGGCAGAACATATTTAGAACAGGGAGGTTTGGGGGCTCAGGGGTGCCCCTCTCTCCCTGCCCTGTAATACTTTTACATTCAGGTGATAAACCTGAACAAATACTAGGTTAAATAAATGAAAATTTCCAAGAAAAAAGATAATTTTGATTCAAAGAACTTAGAATTACTAGTGTTAGTGGTAGGCTGGCACTGAGAATCTGTGAGCAGCGAATGAAACTTTAAACTCTGCACCCATCTCCCAACCTCCAACATCTCAGACCACCTGTACTATGAGCCCCGCAACAAGCTACAAATCAGACTTTCAGAATTGGGGAGGGGGGAGTTAGGGGGACATGAGAGGGAGAGTTAAATTCTGGAAAGGAGGAAGAAAGGGAGGGACTAGTCAGTGTGAAGCAGGTAGAAGAATGGAAAACACACTGGCATGGCCAGCTTCCTTGTTCCTCCTTGAAGCTTTAGCATGTTGGAATTGCCGTCTTCAGAAGTCACTTCAGAGTCACTGTCTTGGCCCTCCAGTAGATTCAGCTTGTACAGTTCATTTCCCTCCCAGTTCTCAGGCACCTGCCGAATCCCTGGCTGTGGTTCCTGCCTGGAGGCACCTGGATTTGTTCTCCTGGCAGCTTTGGTCTGGGTCTGGGTTGTTGAGCTCAGCAATGTTGTTGGGCTGAACTGGTGCCCACTATGGAATGGTTGCCTTCAGAGTTTGATCTAGAGGCTGTATTCTGAAATCCTTCTCTCCCCTTACCTCTTCTTCTGATCCTTTCTCCCTCTCTCCTCCCAACACACACCATTAAAAATCTCTGAACAGACTAAAGTATGATTACTTTGCTTTGATGCAGGCAGGTGCCATCAACACTTAGACTGGGCAACAAGGGTCTCCCCTCACAGTTTGGGGCCCCTCACTGGGTACCTTTCAGTGCTGTCCTGTGTTAAGTTTTGGTTCCCCATATCAGCATCAGTTTCAGTATCAGTTTTGCCCAGTATCAGTTTTAGTTCCCCAAAAGGGAATGGGCCTTCTAGTATGATTACTAGTTAATAAATCCATGAAGGAAAAAAAAGAGTAAAATTTCCTTTCCCATAAGTGTTATGCACCCAAAAGAAGAGAGAAAGTGCTGGAAAAGTAAATGAAACGTATATTCTTTCAAGTTACCTACAAATTTACCTTTCACTTTTTAGCAAAGTATCTTCAGGGCTAATATCGAACTTTGTAAGACTGAATTTGGATGTGTCATAATTTTTAGCAATAATTTACCACAACAGTTATTTCACTGTGCGTGAGTATCATTCAATGAGGATATATGAAAACAAGTAGCAACAGCAACTACACCACAGTTCCCACCTTGATACTTCAGAGTGCAAAGGGATAAACATAAGCAAAGGACAAAAACCATGGGAATCCATAAATAAAGAACAGCTTCAAGCATACATCCCATTTTTACCCTCTTAGCAGATACCTCAGGGTAGTCCAGCAACAATTTCTGGGCGAGATCCCAACCACTTTAGCCTGAGGCCTACTGCTCATATAATTAACCTGGAGCTTACCTAATATAACTCTGTAAGGGATAGGAATGGAGGCAGGGAATTTTCACTTGTCATTATACCCTTGTTCTGGGAGACATTTAACTTTATGTTCACACACTCAAAGTTCCTACATATGAGTTTCTCAGTTTAAATACTAATTGTGTAATGCTGCCAAAAAATAAGTGCAATTACTTTCTGCTAATTACCAATTTAAAAGTCAGACACAGGTTTATTTTTAAGTAAGCTTCCTTTAGCCTTTTAAAAATCAAGTGAAGAAATTAACTAGATGAAGTGGTAGCAGCAGCTAAATTCAAGATAAAGAAAGCAAAGGAAAATAATTATTTTTAGCATCGTGAATTAAACAAATTAGTAAATTAGTAAGACTGCTAGATATACACACTAAATTTCCCCATCACAGATTCTATCTAGCATAGGAGAAGTCCAGTGTCTCTTATGGGAATACACCATTATTAACATAGCCCTCCAACTTTCAAATTCATGTGTTATTATCAACACTGTAAATTTAAATTCTGGAACAATGCCCAGAAATTTTTGTTAAGTGAAAACCAAGCATATCCCTGAAAGAAAGAGGTCTCCTCCCTCCATGGTTAATGCACATTATGTTTCTTAATAGTTTTGGCAACATCCTTAAGAGTCTGTATTGCTCTAGGCTGGCTCTGTGTCATCAGTTCTCAAAAGTGATGTGTGTTATTAGCACAATGGGTGGGCAATTTTGAAAAGTACTTCAAACAAAAATGAAGTCAAATATGAATCATTTTAATTTTAAACAAATATTTGAAACTGAGCCCCATGAAGAGAGAAAGAAGGTCAATGGAGCCAGGCAGTATAACACAGGAATGCAGGATTGCAACACCCAAGAACCTGTCACTCAAAACAACTGAGATCAGTTGTTGCAGAGCTCAGAATTTCTCAGAATTTTTGAAAGTGAATATGGTGATTAATATTCCATCTACTACATAGTGGTGTTCTAAAGGGCTAAAGCATCAAGCTATAATCAAATGCACAACATATGTTCACTGGAACAAGACTGGAAAACAGCATCACAGCAGTTTGGGTTAGCTGTTAAAATTAAATGAGATATGAAAAAAATTCTCTTACCAGTCAAAATTCAATTAAGTTACACGCAAACATTGGAGAAAATAAAAAAAGCAAAGAACATGAGAACAGCAATAACAGAAAACGTGAAGGGTTGAGCAGAAATGAAATGATATGAAGAAAGAGCAAGAAAGTAGAGGAGTAATTTTAAGCTTTCTTGATGTAAACAGCCAGAAGAAACTTAAAATTTCATGATCCAACATATCTAAAGATCAAATACTGAGGTCACACTAATAATGGGGAAGACTAAAGATGACTGAGTTCTTTAGTTTGTTTTTATTGCCACTCTAGTAGGCAGAATGACACTCAAAACATATCCATATCCTAATCATGAACTCTTTGAATATGTTACCTAGCAAAGGTCATTAAGTTTGCAAATTTTAAAAGGGATATTTACACCTGTATTATTCAGGTGAACCAAATCTAACTATATAAGCCCTAAAATGTAGAGTAGTTTCTGTGGTTATTCTCATCATATTCTCAATGAGATGTGAAGTCTGAGAGGGATTTGACTCACTGTTTCTGATGGTAAAGAGAGAGAGAATACCTGGCAAGCAGAAATCATGTGAAAGAAACAGAATTTAAAGAGCAAAGGCTGGCCGCTGGGTGACAACCAGCAAGGAAACTAATCTTTGAACTACAGTTGCAAGGGAACTGAATTTAACTAAGAGCAATAATGATCTTGGAAATGGATTCTTTCCTCATAAAAGAATATAACCCACATACCACTTGATGTCAATCTTGTGAAATTAAGCAAAAAACCAGTGAAGTCATACTGCATGTATTTCTGACCCAAAGAACTGAGATAAGTGGGTATTATGTTAAAAACCTGAATCTATGGTGATTTATTATGTCAGCAATAGAAAACTAACACATCTGGTGAAAAGCAAAGTTGGTCATGGAGGTTAGCTGTATGAAGAGAAGCTTTACAAGTATGAGCTCACAGTGAAGTGAAACAGAAAGAGACAGCAGGGATGATTAAGCCTTGATGCAGTAAATTGCAACTCAAATACACCAAGTATATTTAATGATTATCTACTACATGTTGACAAAGAGTGTGTTGAAATTAATGTAAATAGTCCTTCTTACTACACAGCCAAGATACTTTAAGTATACTGATCTTTCCTATGATTCCAGACTTCTGAAACACAAAACTAAAGTCAAAAGAAAAATTCCAGCCCTCCCTGGTGGCACAGCGGGTTAAAGCACTGCACTAAGAAGCTTAAGCCACTTCCACATGAGTTCAACTCCCGACTGCCCCGGAGGAGATCCACCTGGCGAGGCAGACCTCTCCTGACCCGCCGGCTGCTCCCCTCAGCAGTGTACTTCGTCGATCTGCCTGTTCTGCTCCCCTCTCTATCTCTGGTGAATCCTCTCACCCTCCGTATCTCTGGCCTGTACCCCAGTTCTATATGCATAAATAAATAAATCTTAAAAAAAAAAAAGAAAAATTCCTTTGTGTACACTGCTTGGGCTAACTGCGTTTCTAAAGAAGTGTCTGTCAGTATAGATTAAGAAAATGAATATTATCTATTATACACTCAAGTTCATAATTCAAATGCCTGTTTATGGAAATGACCATAAAATACTACATTTAACCATTTTCATGGCTATGTGGCAGAAAAACTTGCATCATGCACAATAGTCAAATAATTCAGTAACTAATATATATGTAAAATTATATAACATATATATTGATATGACCTAGGTGCTATATATTCATATAATCTGAGCTATTGTTTTCTCAGCATGCATAGTATCATAAGGCTCTTAGCAGTCTCTTGTATCATCAAAATAAATACAGGCCTCCTGATAATTGCTTAAGACCCTCCTTAGGCATATTTTACTTTCCCGTTTTTATAAATTTCCTTATGACAAACCTATATTCTAAATCAAATGTAGATTTCTTCAAGCACATTCAGAATAGGAATCATCTTCCCAAAACTGATTGTACAATATGCTGAACTCCCCTTAATTGTGCCAACAGCTAAATTTCTAACTAGTTCCATTTTTTTAATCTAATCTATTAACTTAAACCTATTGAACTAGAAAATTAAAAAATAATATTAAACAAAAATAAAGTGTAAACCGAACCTTAAAAATGCTGTTATTAAATGTATTCCATATATTCAGATTATAAGAGATAAAGCTATGGCTACACTACTAAGAAAAACATTCAACCAGCAATATATGTTGACATTCAGAGAGTGTTTCATAACTATCACTATATACTCAACACAAAAAAGATAGTAATGGGCAAAACCAAGGTAGCAGTCTTACTCTAATAGCTAAATTTAAGTTTAACCCTGCCATATTTACTAGTCAAAATTTGCTATTCAAAACATATCTATATTTTCCTAGTTGATGCAGCAAAACTGGTCACCCACTCACCACCTTCCATCCTTCCAAACTGCATTTGTGGTTTTGTTGAATTAAGTTCCAACCTAAATGGTTTAAAATATCATCCTAAAAAATGGTAGCACTTTTTTCCCCTTAAAGACCCTGGGTAAACACAACTAAAAATAGGTTTAGAGAAAATGATCATTGGCCATACGATGAATCTGGCCAGACTTGAAAGAGAAACACTAGAAACTGAGGGATTAATAAAAGACGAGTTCCCCCTCACCCCAACTTGCCAGGCTTGGAGCAAATGGATTTGCCTTGGGACACAGACATTCTCTGCCACATGATTCTGAAAAATAAAATCTTTGCAGGCTGACCTTTTTCCAGGATTGAATTAGTGTAAAGTAATCTATAAGGTCTGATATTTTCTTGGCCTTCAAGGTGGCTTACAGCCATAGCAAATGAGCACTTTTGCTCAAAGCTTTCTGGTAGCCTATCCCAGATGACTGCAAATGTACAAGTTTTAGATTGAGAGAAGTCTGCATCATGTTAATCATATTTTTTCCAGATAGCAGGCCAAACAGGAGTTGCTTAGATACAGCAACACATTCATTAAGTCTGGTATGGAGCATGCTAGCAAATGACAAACTAGCATGTATCTTTCAGTTCTCACTACCCCAGGAAAGCAACAGGCAACTTATACTGTTAGTGGATAATTTTTCTCTTTGAGACTATGTTAACAAAGAAATAGATGTACTATCAAATGAAGGAACCAGCTTTTTATCACATGAAGCTCACAAGAGAATGAAAACTAACATTACGTAAGTGAAAAGTAAAAACCTAGAAAAGTAATTGGAACATGATTAAGAAAACAGTAAAACTTCATGTATAGTTTAGACTTGAAAATCACACACCACACACCTGAAGGTTCAAAATGGGGCTTGGGACTATAAAAACTCTCCCACTGCATGAGGAAAGATAGATAAATGCAAGATTCTCATGACCCCTGGAAGCATTCAGAGCTCATCACAGTGAGGAATGTCCTACTGACACTTTGAAGAGCATCGATCACATCAGCCCAATGGCCCATGGCTGTAATTTATAGGCATCAGCAGCCGACTGTGCCCTTTCAGCTCTGCTGGGCACTACAGGAGCCTCCCGAGTCATTTAAGTGAAAGAAGCATGCATTGGCTGTTCAATTCCATATTTCTGGGAGTTGAATTCTCATTATTTCACACACCTAACAAAGATTCACCTGTAATGCTTCAGGACCTTTCAAGACCCACCTCTGCAAGAAGCTCCTGAAAAATATTATGAAGTGATTTTGTAGTTTCCTGTATGCACAAGGCAGCAGCTTGAAGTTTTATTTCTGTCAACGAAGTTGGAAAATCAAATCTATTTTTATGGATTACCAACTCTGACCTATTTCTACTAAATATAGAGAGCCACTCCCTCCTGAAAACAGAACAAAACACTCACTGGGCCCATAATGAATATAAGGTGAAGTTCAAACTCTTTGAATGGACATTTTCCACCCTCAACAATGCAGTCCAGGATTTCTCTACCTAAACACTGTTAATATTTTGGACAAGGAAATTCTTTGTTTTGTGGGAATATCCTGCCAAGTGTGTAATATTAGGAGACTCCTAGCCTCTACCAAGTAGATGCCAGCAGCACCACATCAAATCTATAGTTATGTCACCAAAAATGTCGACAGACATAGCCAAATGTAACCCCCAATGGAAAGCCACTGATCTAGCCACAAACTATATTTCCAGGAATTTTCTACCAACAACCAGGAATTTTCTTCATACCCCCAACACACACATATACACACACAATTTCTGATCTAATGAAACATTTAACTGTAGGCTAGAAAATTACTTGTACCTTCTCATCGGCACATTTTTCAAGAACGAATGTCCTACCTATATCTTCTTTAATACCTGCTTTACATTCCAAGTCCTATTGTTTTTTTCTGGCCATGTGTCAGTTTGAGCCCCAGGGCTTGCTTTTTCTAAATAAAGATCCCGGTACTACATTTAACCCTGATACCACATTTAATAACTATGACCTCAAAGGTCTCCTAATCACTAGACTTTCTACCTGGATTTGAGACAGTACCACTTACTTTGTGCACTTGGTTGTTGTGAGAAACAAATATGATGATGCACATTGATGTAACTGTAAAATAATAAAAAATGTAAGATATTATTAATAAGTTATGAAGTAACTTCTGCTCTTTCTCCTTTCATTGCTGTTGACCTTCAGCTCTTGTACCACAACTTACATGTTCAATTTTCTGTCAAGTATTCACCATCTGAGCAGGTTTCCCAGGTTACGAATTCCCAGCAATGACTAGGGCAATTTGTCAATTCATAATTAGTTTAACTCTTTAATCATGCAGCCATCTCATGAAAAGGTAATTTATGTTCAGATTCTACATCTTCCTACAGTCCTCAATTCCACAAGCCTAAAATATTTCCATATAGGGGCCCTCCCTGGTGGTGCAGCGGGTTAAAGCACAGCACTGGGAGGCTAAGCCACCTTAGCATGAGTTCAATCCCCAGCCTTGGAGGTGACCCACATGGCGCAGCAGACCTCTCCTGACCCGCCTGCTGCCCCCCTCAGCAGTGTACTTCATCAGTTGACCTGTTCTGCTCCCCACTCTGTCTCTAGTGAGTCCTCTCACCACCCCTGCGCCTCTGGCCTGTACCCCAGTTCTGTATGCATAAATAAATAAATATTTAAAAATATATATTTCTATATAATAAAAAATAGTTTAAAGCAATATTCATTTGTATCTTTTATCTTTGACAATACATTTTAACAATAGTTGTACTATATAAAGCTAGAACACACCTATAAAAAAGCAACTAGTTTTATCTACCACTTTTGAAATAGATCACAAAGTGATCAATACAGCTGTATTCTGAATCTTATGTAACAGAATGTTCATGCATCATATTTTAAAGACTTTTGAATCAGATTAGATTACTGATACATTGGGACAGGTTTTTTGTTGTTGTTGTTTG
Organism: Condylura cristata; assembly: GCF_000260355.1. Classification (NCBI taxonomy): domain Eukaryota; kingdom Metazoa; phylum Chordata; class Mammalia; order Eulipotyphla; family Talpidae; genus Condylura; species Condylura cristata. The sequence continues at coordinate 26,768,658 of NW_004567105.1, forward strand.
ATTCAAAAATACTAACACAGAACACAGTACCTATTTTTCTAATTTAGACTGTGAGGTACCTAAAATTCCTATTGAATTAGTTTCCCAAAACAGATAATGATCAATACCGATTATTGTAAGTAAAGCAAATTATTTTAAATCTTTACCAACTGTAAGTGTTAAAATATATCTATCAAAACACAATGCATGTTCAAAGTACAGTGCCTCTGTTTCTTTCTCACATTAAGCAATGCATACTCATGGGTCACCCATTTAGAAAACAGATCCCAGTTCACGGAAAATTAGACTCCAGCATCATATTGGCAAAGGGGAAGACCAATTGAGTTACTGATCAAGTACATAACTATAAAGAAATACTCTTGAGGTTTATAAATTCTATCTAGGATAAGAGCCTTTCAAAAAAAAAAAAATCAATGTTTCCTAATTGATCCACTAGAAGTTTCATTTTGACAGTGAGAAGTAGAGTCAGAAATAGCACCTAGTTGATTTAATTCAGCACTTTACAACAGTGCACCATGATTCACATGTGGTTAGAATGAAATCTACTGAGATTCAGAGTTAGATTTTAGAGGCTATTTGATTTCTAAAGCAGCAAACTTGACAGCTAATTGATGACTTGGAATTGTAGATGAGCTGTAAAGTTAGGACAATTTCCCTGGAGTTAAAAAGAAAGGGCTGACAGGGCCCTCCCTGGTGGCACAGCTGGTTAAAGCACTGCACTAAGAAGCTAAAGCTACTTCC
>NW_004567105.1:26770653-26772458 GCF_000260355.1 Condylura cristata
TCCGGGGCAGGCGGGAATCGAACTCATGCGGAAGTGGTTTCAGCTTCTTAGTGCAGTGCTTCAACCCGCTACGCCACCGGGGAGGGCCCCAGGATATTTTTTTTTTAAGTTTTATTTATTCATACAGAACTGGAGTACAGGCCAGACATGCGGAGGGTGAGAGGCTTCACCAGGGACAGAGTGGGGAGCAGAACAGGCAGATCGACGAAGTGCACTACTGAGGGAAGCAGCAGACCGGTCAGGAGAGGTCTGCCTCGCCATGTGGATCTCCTCCGGGGTAGGCGGGGATCGAACTCATGCGGAAGTGGCTTAAGCTTCTTAGTGCAGTGCTTTAACCTGCTGCGCCACCAGGGAGGGCCTAGCAAAGAAAGGATTTTCACCAACTCATATTTTAAGACAAGAACTATTAATAAAAGTTAATACTAATATAGCTACTAGCAAGTACCAGGTTCTATCCAACTTACTTATATGTATTTAACATTATCAGGCAGAAACTGTTACTGCCCCTAACATCACACTGCTAATAAGTAGCAGATACAGGATTAGCCCTTACTTTTAGTCACTGGATCTCTACTGACCCAAGGAAGCAAATAACTGTAATGCAAGCTCAGAGGCCAATCCTTTCTAATTTAGAAAAAACTAACAATCACTGCATCTAACAACAAGTGCAGATGGGAACCCCATTTAAAATGAGGCACCTTAGGAAATAATCAGTTCTTTGAAGAGCAAGTCACCTTCTTGATTCACCCCTCTTCCCCAATAGAAAAGTCAAAAAGTGTGAGTAATTAGTCAAGTGTTTTCTGAATATCTACTAAGTGCCCAGTACTGCCAGGTGTTACAGGGAGTGGAAAAAGAAGTCAAAGAGGTGTTACTTGCACAACAGGACACTAACAAGGTTTTTTCCAAGTATCTTGCTAGATACAGGAAGAAACAAGGACAGAAACAATTAAAGAATAAGCTCATAGGTAATGGAGTGCAAATAATTACAGCACAAACACTAACTACTCTCAAAAAATCTAATTTCTACTTTGAGAGAGCACTGCAAAATTGTTGAAGTTCACAGTAATCTATCTGCAATTAACAAGTCCCCATGTGAACTATACTAAGATACTAAAAATTAACTTGAAACAAATGTTTATAGTCCATTACAGAAAATTCCAACCATAGGAATAAACAGAAAAAGAACATTCTACATTTATTTTAAATGTTTATTAACACAAGATTTGAGATAATAAAACAGTGGTTATCTTCTGGGATTTCCTGGCTTTTCTCACCTCCTCTGCCCAAAATGTGCAGGTGGGAAACACAAAGGACAGTAACTATAATTTTAATGAGCTGCTTTTTTCTATATAAGGATTTTGCAAGGAACTGGAGGAGGTTGTGAAAATAAAAGTTCCCTGTTTTTTTCCTACCATGCAGACTGCTTAGTATTTTGCTACAGAAGAAAAATTAATGTCTGCCTGAAAAGTTTTACTTCCTCCATTGAGTTCACCAGCCAGAAAACTCCCACTTATTTTCTATTTCTTATTTAACATCTTGTCTCCAGGGCCCAAAGAAAAACAGACTCATGGATTCCTCCCATCCAGAGTAAATATCAAATTTAGAGTTCCCAACTAGAGCAAACTACAGTACATTGCTGTGGCCCAGAGCAACTATGGTCATACAGGAGGTGGGGAATTTGCATAAGTATATGATGGCTACAGTCAATCATCAGGGAGTGGAGTCAGCAAAAGCTATAAAATCACAAATTTTGTAAGAAAATACAATCACCAGGCCCTCCCTGGTGACGCGGCGGGTTAAAGCAC
>NW_004567105.1:26772708-26785798 GCF_000260355.1 Condylura cristata
AACTCCAGCATACTGATCACAGTATCATTAGGCAATGATTACCATTACAAAGTGATATTTGTTTAAAGGTTTAATTCCTTGTAGACCTACTCCCAGCTCTTATTTATGACACTAATTATTTTTAGCAGTTTTAACAATTAAGGTGGTCAGTCCTCCAGAATGTGTGAGATATAAAAACACATTCATTCTTCATTTATCAAAAACTACTATAGAGTATTTTACTATCAAATATTACTTCTGAGGGGGTAACTATGGTGAAAAAATAAGAAGATTCATTTCTATAGTATTCAGAGTAGTAGCAAGCACTCCTTGAATACAATGACTGGAAACACTTTCACAGTAAAAAGCCTTGACCACATGTGAAAAGGTTCTGACTTCATCATGGATAATTGGGGTTTACTAAAAGCAAGCTCCCTCTTAAAGACTGCAGAGAGAATTTCTGCAAAGACCCTTCAGTATGAGGTATTTGAAAATAAGTTATTTGTTAATTGTATGGCTACTTATGCTGTTTACATTTTCTTCAGGTGCTGAAAATCAAAATATTCACAATGAGAATAATATTAATGATAAAGGCAAATTATTTGAGTTACTGGTACTGTTCTAAACATGTTCCATACATCAACTCAGGTTAACTTCATCACAACTGTATGAAAAGAGGTGCTGTTACTTTTCTTAATATAGAGTAAAATTCAGGCACAGAAGCTACTAAAAAGGAAATGGTCAAGCTAGCATTCAATCACAGGCAACCTGAATTGAAAGTTTATGTCTTTAACATCCTAAATACCATCCCTATACTATGTAATGTTGCTCAATTAAAAAATCACATGAGAACATATTATATAATTTTTCCAAATTTTCATAAATTTTATTGAGGTAAAATTTATTATGTGATTCAGACCTTTAGGATCATAGTTTTTCAGAGTTAAGTCACTAAAGCACACCACGAAGGCACCTGCAGTCCCCTCCCTAATTGTTCGGCACTTATTTCTCAAACTTTCTTGGAGATACATCTTCATAAGGTGTTTTTAGTAACATTTCCACAATAAAGTTAAAACTTGAAGAGCAAAAAAAAACTATAGCATTATTGAGCCCTCCCTGTGGCACAGTGGATTAAAGCACAGCAGTGCAAGCAAGCTGCAGCGCTTCACTGCGAGTTCAATTCCAGGCCCCGGAGGTGATACACATGGTGTGACAGACTTCAGTCTCGCCTGCTGTACCCTCAGCAGGGTACTTTCCCAGTCTGCTCACCACTCTGTCTCTAGTGAATCCTTTTAACCTCCCCTGTGCCTCTGGCCTATACTTCAGTTCTGTGTGAATAAATAAATCTTTCAAAAAAAAAAAAAAACTATAGCCTAATCAAAATCATAAATTTTTCAGTGGTCATTTCATGTATCATACTTGTGCCAGTGAAAAGCACATTTTATAAAGACATCATTTTACCATCCCTCAGAGAACTGTAACATTTTCAGTGGGCCAAACTGTTCAAAATGCTTAAATGCTGTTGCTTTACATAAAAATCAAAGGACATGTCAAGAACAACATAATGTTAAATATCTCATTTGTGTTTATCAATACTGATGTGGTAACTGCATTCTACTAAACCACATTAGTAATAACCAAGTTCCAGAAGAGAGGGTCATTTCCTAAACAACATATATATACATATATATATATATATATATATATATATGAATTATCCAACTTCACCTGTTAGAACCTGTCAAGATTAACATTCAGAATTGAAAAAGAGATGAAGAATTTCCAAAATAAGACAAAGCTAAGGGAATTCAGCAACACTAAACCAAGCTTACAAGAAATGTTAAAGGAGTTCTCTAACCTGGAGCATCAAGGAAACATAAAAAACTGACTGGAAAATATAAATATATAGTAAAATAATGGCTCAGTCATTTTTTTAAAGATTTATTTATTTATTCATACAGAACTGGGGTACAGGCCAGAGATGTGGAGGGTGAGAGGATTCACCAGAGACAGAGTGGGGAGCAGAACAGGCAGATCGATGAAGTACACTGCTGAGGGGAGCAGCGGGCGGGTCAGGAGAGGTCTGCCACGCCATGTGGTCACCTCCGGAGCAGGTGGGGATCAAACTCATGCGGAAGTGGCTTAAGCTTCTTAGTGCAGTGCACCACCAGGGAGGGCCCGGCTCAGTCATTTATTAAGGAAATGGGAAGATAAAACGAAACCAGTAGTAAAGTAACTAAAGCTACAAGAATTAGTTTAAAAATACTGGTAAGATAAAAATGTAAAACAAGATATCAAATATATAAAGTATGGGGATTAGGGAGCAAAAAATGTAAAATTTTGAAATGTGTTCAAGTTTAAGTAATTATCAGCCCAAAATAGGCTGTCACATATATAGAAAGTTCTTTCTGAACCTCACCACAATCACAAAACCAAAAAATCTATAATAGAGAAAGATAGCAAACAAAACAAAAGCCTTAAGATTTTGACAACATAATGGTGATTAACACAGAGGAACTAGATGAAAACAAATAAAATGGGTGAAGGAGGGATGAAAAGCATGGAGCTGGAGTGAAACTACACTTCGTGGTGATCATAATATATTACATTTAGATGTCAAAATAGGAAGCTGTACATTTAACACTTTCTTTAAATAAAATAACAAGCCAACAAAAACAAAATCTTAGAGGACAGGAGTATGCAAGAAATCAAGTAACAGAGGTCAACTGTATGGTGGCAGATGGAAACTAGACTTTGGTAGGGATAATGCAGCATATAAAGATGTTGAGTTACAAGTACATTTGAAACTTATATGATGTTACAAAGCAATGTTATATGAATAAATTTTTAAATATTAAGCATAAAATGGAAAAAATATGTCTTAGCACCCTTCCATAAGGCATTTTTATAGCAGCTAAGACCAACCATTAAAGCATATGTCAACTGGTTACAACAATCACTAGTTCATCACATTATATGAAAAGTGGTAGAGCGACTCCCAACTTACAAATCGCAAGGGCCAAATATTATATAGTATGTAAAACAACACTGCTTCAGGAACTTTGGTAAATGAAAAATAAGACAAGAAATATAGTGTTATCAGTGAAATACTAACTAACAAAAATTTCAGGCAATTAATTTGAAGTCTTTCTTAAGACCCAGGAAAACACTCAACAAGGAAGAGCAGAAAGTTAAGGACAGGAACTGAGGTGTGCCTAGACACATTTTAAACAAAGGTGTCCACTCTTAAAGTCTTTTAAAAAGCAGTTAATGACACTCCCTGGTGGTGCGACGGGTTAAGACGCAGCACTGCAAGCAAGCCGGCAGCCGCTTTATTCTGAGGTCGATTCCAGATCCACATGGCACGGCAGACCTCTCCTGACCTGCCTGCTGCTCCCCTCAGCAGTGTGTGTCCTAGATCTGCCTGTCCTGCTCCCCACTCTGTCTCTGGGGAAGCCTCTCACTGCCCCAGTACCTCTGGCTGTACACTAGCTCTGTATGCATAAATAAATAAATCTTAAAAAAAAAAAAAGCACATTTGACACCAATACTTCTGTAGACTAAGTTCAACCCATGTATGTGTGTCAGTTGCTAAAACTCCTGTTTTAAATATTAGTCTATGCTCGCAGTTCTCTTCGTAGGAGTTCACATTTGCCACTCTCCTTAGACCTCATAATGTCATCCCAAACTAAAGGACAGTTTAAATAAATAATGATAAATATTTTGAAATACTTTTTTGAAAACTTACACACTCTATTAGAGAGTAGGCTTTGGGGCCAGAGTCATCTTTATATGTATGTCAATTCAGCCACAATCACATACCAGTTAGATACATAAAGTTAGGTAAGTTTCTCAATTTCTATGTATCTGTTTTGCTATCTATTAACACAGGGGTGGGTATCAGTACTATGCCATAGGAATATTGTGCGAATTTAATGAGTAAATAGTTGGTAAGCCCAGCACCTAGTGAATTCTCCCTTATAGATGAGCTACCACAATTACTTTTGGAACACAACAGATCCCTAATAGTCTCTAGGCCCAATCACAAATAAAACCACCACAGTGATATCATCTTTCCAAAAAAAAAAAAAGTTTCTAAACAAGAAAATGGATTAAGACATTCTTCAATTAATTTATTATAAAACAAAATGTTTCAGTGGAATGATTTATTAACACAGGCAATCCCTAGCATGTAAGAGTTGATTTATGATAAATAGTCTAATCAGAGTTTTGCTTCAATCTTGTCAGATGTGTCTTATGCTGACATTGAACTTTAATTCTCCATTTGCATTTTTCACTGTTTCTTCTTTATCATTTCATTATGGAAACATATGTTTTCAAAGTATTATACTACAACTTGTACCATTTTTATTACTTTAAGCTTCTATGTGAAAAAGTCTTTTATAACATCTCCTGTGATCTAACATAGACAGATTCTCTTCTCAAATTTCATTACTCTCGTCACACAACCAAAGCTAAATCACTGCTGTTTCACTTCTTAAGAACAACATCATCCATCAGAAGGAAAGAACTGATGTATTTGGTTTTGAATGATAGCTAGCATTTATTTATTGATTAATTACTGTGACCAGGTCTAGCAGCAAACATTTCTTGCATGCATTAGTTCTCACAGAAATCCTGTAAGGTAGACATGATTAATACCCACATTAAACTAAGAGAAATTGCAAGAGAGTTGCATAACCTGACAAAGGTCATACAGTTAGAAAGTAGAAGGCTCTGATTTAAGTATAGGTAGCTTGTACTGCAACATATGTTCTTCCCAATTATACATATTATTTCCTTGTTGTAATATATGATTTAGTTAGAAATGCATGAATTATACTATCGTGTACAGGTATAACAATATTTAACTCATAGTCTGTTATAAAAGCTAAATAATACATATAAATCATCTAATGAAATAACTAATACAGAGCTGCCATTTAATAATCCAGCTTTCCCTCTGTTTTTAAGCATAATGGTTCTGGGATGGTGCTAAATATATTTCCTCAGCACTATGCAGAAAACATCAAACAAAAAAATACCATGTTTATTAAAGGTGAGGTTTAAAAAAAAATGGCGCTACAGAACAAGTAAACATGTAAAAAAATTTTTTTTAATTAATCTAGACATACACCTTACACCCAAAGCAAAAATTAACTCAAAAAGGATCACAGACCTAAATATAAAATGAAAAATTATAAAGATCCCAGAAGATAACACAGAAGAAGATCTGGATGAACTTGGGTTCCACTAATTACTTTTTAGATTCAACAGTATAGGCAAAATCAATGAGCTAAAGAACTGTACTTTCTGTTCTGTAAAAGGCACTGTCAAGTAAATGAAAAAACAAGTCATAGACAGGAAGATCATGCTGACAAAAGACATGACATTACTCATAAAACACAACACTGATAAAAGTAAACAAATTAACAACAAAGAGGCCAATGATCTTGACATAAAACTAGCAAATATGGGGTCCTCCCTGGTAGCACAACAGGATAAAGTGCAGCACAATGAAGCTGTCCACAGCCACTTGAGCACCAGTTCAATCCCCAACCAGGGAGGTGGCCCAAATGGTACAGCAAACCTCTCCTGTCCCGCCCACTACTCCCCTCAGCAGTGTATTTCAGTTAATCCATCTGTTCTGTTCTCCACTCTGTCTCTGCTGAATCCTCTCACTCCCTGTACCTCTGAATGTATCCCAGTTCTTGTAAACATAAATAAATAATTCTCTTTAAAAATTAAGAATAGCAAATAAGCACATGAATAGATGCTTAATACAATATATCATCAAGGAAATGCAAACTATAAAAGCAATGAAATACCAATACTCTCACCGACAAGAATAACCAAACTCCAGAATACTAATTCCACCAAATGATGGAGTGAATGTAAAGAAAATAACTCCCATTCAGTGCTTGTGGAATGTAAATGGTATAGCCATTTAGAAGCCAGTTTGGCAGTGTCTTAAAAAATCAAGCATGCTTTAATCCTATGATCCGGCAATTATTCTCACTGGTACTTCAAAACCCACATAAAGATGTTCATTGACTTTTTTTTTTTTTGATGCCCGTAAATTGGAAGTGACGAAGAAGTTTCAGTGGGTCAATGAATAAGCATGGAACATTATTGTGGGCAAAGAAGAAATAAGCTATCCAGTCATGCAAAGACATGGAGGTCATGAACACCATGTTGCTAAGTGATACAATAGAGTCTGAAAATGATACAATCAAGTGTTCCTTAACAGTGGGGATACACTCTGAGAAATGCATCACTAGGTGATTATGTCATTGTCTGGACATCGTAAAATGTACCTGCACAAACCTAAATGGTATAGCCTACTACACACCAAGGCTACAGGGTAAAACCTATTGGAACTACTTTCACATATATGGTATATTGTTGATTGAGACATTGTTTATGATTCCAGCTGTATAACAAGTCTGAAAAAAAATTAAAACTATGGTGATAGTAAAAGATCAGTGGCTATAAAATGATAGGGAAGGATGAATAGGCAAAGGGTAGATTCTTAGGGCAGTGAAATTACTCTTCATGATAACATAACCATGAACATGTGTCATTACAACCCATAAAATGAACATCGAGAGTGAATGCTAATGTTAGCTATGGGTTTTAGGTGCTGTGACAAGCACTGGCGCATTAGCTGTAACAAATACACCATGCTGGTTTTGGTGAAATTCAAATAATGTAAATATGTGCAACATGGGAATGATCAATTTTAAAAAATTTCAGAAGGGCAAATCAAATTCTCCTAAGGTAAACATTCTTCTAAGTCATCAGACAAGGGAATTACAAGTAATCAAATGTTTATCATAACTATACCTGTCATCTCTATTTTAACTATGTCATAATTGCAGTTAATTAAGTTATAATGCAAAATCTCCTATTTGAATTAATTAAAATATGGCACTTACAAATTTAATACACAGGCTTAAAAGCATAATCTTACTATTTTAGATGGCAAAAAAAAAATATTTTTACTGAAACTCTTCATATTTTACCTTTTTGTTTATTACAACTACCTAGCTCTTGTTTATTAACACCACACCCTTTAAAAGGCTTTATTACTTTGGGAGAATAGTATGCGCTTCAAGTGTTCTCAGACTTTTTGTTTCAAAAATCTTTAACTAATAGGAACTCATACTTGGGAAAAGAGGAAGAACTACCTTGGGTAAAGCATACTTTTAGGTGCCTGGAGAATTTTTTGTTAATTTTCTCATTATGTACACAGTCTTGAGAGGAATGTTTACTGGTAATAGGATCATCTTGCAAACCTGAGGTTTAGTAAGTGCTGTCTGGCATTTGGCATCCTCCTCCCTCCAAGAAAAAGAAACACTTCTGGAAAACAGTTTCATATAATAGACAAATTTTAAAAATAACCTAAGGCTCAGCTTCCAAAATCAATGTAAGAATATTACTGCTTACTAAGTCATGGACCTCAGTTCATATTAAACTTTCTTACTTCCCTATTATTCTTTTCTTGAGGACACCAAAGGTTATAGTTACCTGCCTACAATGTTGTTGCACTGTAATACTAAAGAGGGTTTTCAACATGGGATATTATTTTACTCTCCTAATTCATCTTTTTGTGAATCTAAATTTGTAGAGTTATAGAGTGCGCCATGAAGGCCAATTTTAATAAAGCACCTTAATCTTAAAATATTTCCAAGTTATCTCTTTCTTCTGTGTCTGAAAATTGCCGGATAGTATAAAAATTGCTTGGATATCTCCTCCTGAAAGGACACTTAATAAAGCAGCATCAGCATGTTGAAGTTTAATGACTAAAGTAGCATTCAGCTTGATTTACTTCAATCTCAGCTACATGGAGACAAATAGATAGAAAGCATTTGCAGTCATTCTTGGTGCCATTTTGGTATGTCTTAAATGTTATTTACTGCACTACTTTCTCAGTTTCCTGTTCTCATTAAAGTGCTTAGCTCATTGGAATTTTCTCAGGAGTCAATTTAACCTACACAGTATTGATGAAATGTTAGAAAGTAAGCACATGGGATCATTCAGAAAAAAACTAGAAAAATCTTGGCTTCAAAGTGCACAAATTAATGTATCAGAAAAAGGCAAAATTAAACATTAAACATGCAATAAGACTGCCCAGTTTTTGTTAAAATCCAGAAAGCAATTCCACTTGGAAATATAGCACACAGACATACAGATATAACTCATTACAATATTTTTAATTCAAAATAAAATCATTTATGTCATTTCTAAGCCCTTGAAGTTCTAAAGTAGTGACTATCAAAATATGTCAATAGGTTATTGCTGGTCTATTGACACCCCCCCCCCCGCAAGTGATGTGTAAACAGATATGTTACACTATTCAGGTTTTGAGTATATTAATGGATGCATTAAATAATTTATTATAATTGCTGCAAGTGAGACATTAAAAAAGAATATTGTGCATCATCTCACTTATGAATGCAAACACCTCTCCTGTTTTTATCTCTATTTAAATTACAAGTAAAATACTTAACACATGAAACTCTGGTTCTTTTTCTAGAATCCTGAAAATTTTAAATATTAACTTAAACTCAAATGTCAAGGGTAAGCTAACTTGGGTTATAGGGAATAAGCAAAGATTTGACCTCCTGAAAGAGGAAGAAGCGGTTATATGGCAACGACTAAAGAGATTGAAGGACCTTACTTCTAGTATTCTATGGAGCAGTGCAATAGAAAAATATTTAGCACAAAGGCTAAGACAATAAAACAAGAGTTAATAAAGATCAGTGCCTAAACTTCTAACCATTTTAGAAAGAAAGTAAAAATATCCTGCAACTAGAATGTTAGTGCTAACAAATACACAAATGACTTAAAACAGTACTGTTCAACAGAACTTTCTAGAATGATGAAGGTTCTAGTTTGCTTTATCTAATATGTAGCTACTAGATCACATGGCTATGAAGAACTAGATATGCACTGCAAGCAAGGATCTACATTTTAGTTTTATGAGTATTAATTAATGTTAATTAAACAGTTTTATGGAGTGGCTACCATATTAGGCAGTGAAAGTCTAGAATAGCAGAAGAGAGAAAAATGCAAAGCAGATAAATAAGGAAAGAAAATTATCACAACTGGATAAGTCCAAATGAAGCTGGACAATGAGAGATCCCTCAGGGGGAGAGAGGAGATATATCTATGTTTAAACTGTGCTCAATTTTTCATTTTAATTTTCTAACTATGTTTCACATTTCAGCTAGTTAGTATGCTTCTTTATCATTCCAGACCAAAGGGGCTAATTTGGTAGGTATATTTGAGAATAAAGTAAATCAAAATATACCATGAGTACATCAATTGTGTATTGTAGTAGTTAAGTGTTGAGCACCTACTTCTCAATACTAAAGTAATTCTTTCAGATATTGTTAAGGAAAACTACCTGAATCCGATGGAGCAAAGCAAAACTTTCAGTGAAGATTCAGCACCTCCAAGGAGCAGACCAGGTTAAGTAACAGGCTTACCCTATATAGGGTGATACATACACAACAGCTAATCCTGCTGCTATATCTAATTTTAATACTTAAAACTAGAACACACATTAATGCATACAAATTGTGAATATTTTTAACACTTACTGAAGCTTAGTTGTCAAAATATCTTAGCAGCATTCTTAATGGTAGAAATGAGGTACAAATTAATTTAAATTAATTAAATTAAATTAAATATACTTAATAAGAGGCAAAATTCAGATGGAGAGATTCTTATTTCTATTATCATGATTTAATTTGTTCTTGAGCTCAGAAATTTAGATATGTAATTTATTAGGGGGAAATTAAGAATTTTAAGCATGAGAATGCATAGGACATTTTATCTTAGTTTGTACAATTTTACTAAAAAGACAGAAAAACCAATCTTTTGAGCAGCTGTTAATAATTAAATAAATTAATTGTTTTAATAATGAATGATACATGTATATCAAGAGAATAATTGTTCACTTCATGCCCATGTTATCTAAAGAAATTTAAACTTGAGTGTTACAAGATAATAGCATCTTGACTTGATTTTATCTTAAAACTGCAAGATCTTTGCACCATTTAATAATGTATTGGGAGAAAGAATTTCATGTGTAGACTTAAAAATGCTGCATACTAAATTTTAAGAAATTCTGAACATTAGAAATGAAGTGGTATTTCAAAAAAGGGTATTCTTATATAGAAAAAATACAGGACTCAATCATGGTAATAATCCTCAAAAAATTCCCACAGCTTTTACAGGTGGTTCAAATCTCTCAAAGACACAGGCTATATTCATGCCTATACAAGTCTTTTTTTTTTTTTTTTCAACAAAAATTTTTAGAGATTATATTTTTCATGATATAAAAATAAAAATAAAATATATACCTTGAGAAGAGAAAGACATGAATTCCTATCAAGATGATTAGGGGAAAAATAACATACTCAATTTTCAAACTGAACTTTCATTACAGAGCTCCCTCTATCTTTTCTATCTTCAGTGTGATTTTTTTTCCCTTTGTGTATTTGTCTGTGTAACATTTTTGGATGATAATTTAAAAATTAAAGAATAAAAATAATAACAGTAATCTTCAATAAAAATATCAACCATATGCTAAGCAAGATGTTAGGTGATTTGTGCTTATTTTCTGCCCTTAAAACAACCCAGTAAAAGTATGTATTGAATGTCCCACTTTATAGGCAATGAAATCTCACGCTTAGCAAGGTTCAATAGCTTGTCCAACGTCATTCAGCTAGTAACTTGAAGAGCTAGAAATCAAATCAAAGTTAGTTCAAAGTCCTCACCCAACAACCAAGATGTTAAACAAGGTCTGATATATGCATACGGAAAGAATACGAGATGTGATGAGAGGACAGCTGTTCTCTCTTCTGTGCCTACCTCTTTTCTGATGCTATCTTTGTCTTCAGTAGCAGCATTCTCTATAGCACTTTGAACAGTTATATGAACATGACTGCTGTATGCTTCAGTCAAGCCTGACATGAGTACAGAATGCTCTTTAACAGCAAGAGAAAAATATCCACACAGTAGGGCCACTTTGTACAAGAATAATGTTAAATTATATGAGACCCTACTCAGGGATCATTTGATAGCTTGTTCCTTTTTATTAATAAGCAAACAATACAAAACCTAAGTACTTTAAAATCACAGACTCCTTGCAAATGCATTCTTACTAGAATCATCCATGTACAGTGTTAAATTCACTATTTTATTCTTTATGAAAGTAAATTTAAATGTGTTAGGGCTAAAACATGAGTCTTAATATTATGAGTAACTACATATAGTAGAGTTTCTCCTATAGAAGTTTCATTTTCCTCATATGAACAGGACTCAGTCATTACAAGAAGCCAAAATGGTCCTTGGTCACCACTACTGTTGACAAATTGCCCAGAAACCCTAGGTAACAACAGAGTTTGGCATGTATTTTAACAATCAGTTCAAGTTCCTTCACATTAGTATTTTCTAAAAAGAAAATGTCTTCCCAAACACTACACGACATACACTTCAGCGACATCTTTAAAGACAGAGCACCCAACGCCACAATAGTGAAGGCAAAGATAAATAGATGACAACCACATGAAACTCTGGTTCTTTTTCTAGAATCCTGAAAATTTTAAATATTAACTTAAACTCAAATGTCAAGGGTAAGCTAACTTGGGTTATAGGGAATAAGCAAAGATTTGACCTCCTGAAAGAGGAAGAAGAGGTTATATGGCAACGACTAAAGAGATTGAAGGACCTTATTTCTAGTATTCTATGGAGCAGTGCAATAGAAAAATATTTAGCACAAAGGCTAAGACAATAAAACAAGAGTTAATAAAGATCAGTGCCTAAACTTCTAACCATTTTAGAAAGAAAGTAAAAATATCCTGCAACTAGAATGTTAGTGCTAACAAATACACAAATGACTTAAAACAGTACTGTTCAACAGAACTTTCTAGAATGATGAAGGTTCTAGTTTGCTTTATCTAATATGTAGCTACTAGATCACATGGCTATGAAGAACTAGATATGCACTGCAAGCAAGGATCTACATTTTAGTTTTATGAGTATTAATTAATGTTAATTAAACAGTTTTATGGAGTGGCTACCATATTAGGCAGTGAAAGTCTAGAATAGCAGAAGAGAGAAAAATGCAAAGCAGATAAATAAGGAAAGAAAATTATCACAACTGGATAAGTCCAAATGAAGCTGGACAATGAGAGATCCCTCAGGGGGAGAGAGGAGATATATCTATGTTTAAACTGTTCTCAATTTTTCATTTTAATTTTCTAACTATGTTTCACATTTCAGCTAGTTAGTATGCTTCTTTATCATTCCAGACCAAAGGGGCTAATTTGGTAGGTATATTTGAGAATAAAGTAAATCAAAATATACCATGAGTACATCAATTGTGTATTGTAGTAGTTAAGTGTTGAGCACCTACTTCTCAATACTAAAGTAATTCTTTCAGATATTGTTAAGGAAAACTACCTGAATCCGATGGAGCAAAGCAAAACTTTCAGTGAAGATTCAGCACCTCCAAGGAGCAGACCAGGTTAAGTAACAGGCTTACCCTATATAGGGTGATACATACACAACAGCTAATCCTGCTGCTATATCTAATTTTAATACTTAAAACTAGAACACACATTAATGCATACAAATTGTGAATATTTTTAACACTTACTGAAGCTTAGTTGTCAAAATATCTTAGCAGCATTCTTAATGGTAGAAATGAGGTACAAATTAATTTAAATTAATTAAATTAAATTAAATATACTTAATAAGAGGCAAAATTCAGATGGAGAGATTCTTATTTCTATTATCATGATTTAATTTGTTCTTGAGCTCAGAAATTTAGATATGTAATTTATTAGGGGGAAATTAAGAATTTTAAGCATGAGAATGCATAGGACATTTTATCTTAGTTTGTACAATTTTACTAAAAAGACAGAAAAACCAATCTTTTGAGCAGCTGTTAATAATTAAATAAATTAATTGTTTTAATAATGAATGATACATGTATATCAAGAGAATAATTGTTCACTTCATGCCCATGTTATCTAAAGAAATTTAAACTTGAGTGTTACAAGATAATAGCATCTTGACTTGATTTTATCTTAAA
>NW_004567105.1:26785898-26833257 GCF_000260355.1 Condylura cristata
TAGTTTATTATTTTTTCAATTGTCTAAACAAAAGATAATGAAGATGCTGAATTAAACTACAGTAACTATACCACTTAGTAATTTGCTAACAAGTCATATAATTAAGAATTGAAAAACTGAACTTAAAGGTAAAATTCTTTCTACCTCAAGCAACTCTAATAAGAAAATGAAAAGAGAAACTGTGAGAAATTATTTGTAAATCATAAGTCTGGTAAAGAATGTATCTGAAATATATAAGTGGAAATACAAGCAATTTAAAAATCTTTGACTTTTTACCAAAGGGGGGAGGAGGTAAATGATATGTGAAATATGAATATGAATATGAATATCTCACTAAGCATGATCTTTTCCAGCTCTATCCAAGTTGCTGCAAAAGACATGTGTTTCTTTTTTCTTTTTTGGTTGCTGAGTAATATTCCACTGTATATATGTACCACTTCTTTTTAATCCAGTCATCTACTTTTGGTCATTTGGGTTGCTTCCATACTCATATGGAAGGGGGGAGGAGGTAAATGATATGTGAAATATGAATATGAAATATGATCAACATTATTCATTAGAGAACACAAATAAAAGCCACAATGAAATCCTACTATGCACCCAGTAGAGTGACTACACAAAGACAGAGTAGGATACCTATTAGTGAGAAAATGGAGAAGGCATCTACAGAATGTGTGAAGTGGTCTAAACGCTTTGTTTGTACTGACAGTGCCTTAAAGATTAAATTTAGACATATCATTGGACCCAGCAATTCCACTTCCAGGAAGCTAAGAGGAATGAAAACATATGTTCACACAAAGACCTGTGCATCAATGTTCCAAGCAGCATACTCACTATGGCCAAAGCTTAGAAACAATATCAAAGTGCTTACCTGAGAGATACAGTTTTCCAATGCAACACTCCTAAACAATAAAACAGAAATGAACTATAAATACCTACTACAACATAGATAAACCTTAACAACATTATGCTAAGTGAAAAAGGACACAAAAAGCTACTTATTCTATGGCAACATTTGTATTAAATCCAGGAAATGCAAATTTATAAAGACAAAAAAGAACATTAGTAATTTCTTGAACTGAGACAGACTGCAAAAGCCCTCAGAGGAATTTGGAGGTTAGAGGAAATTTTCTTAAAACTTAATTGTAATAATCATAACACAACTCTTTGTTTACTAAAAGTCATTGGCCACTGCAACTGGAGAGTTTTAGGACATGTAGAGTACACCTAAATGCATTTTTAAAATAATAATGCCTACATGGCTATAATTACTGTTACATTCCAATAAAAGTTTATCAACACTAAAATTTGAAATTCATTTCATTTTATGACAAAATAGTCCATAAAAACATTTCTTAGCCCATAGGCTGTACAAAAAATTAGGCATAATATTTAAATCCAGAGAAGTACAAAGCTAGTAAGAGACATCAATATGCCAATGGCCAGGAAAAAAGACATATTAATGTGTCTTCTTTTCTTATACATTACATCTCATTTTCTTCAATTGTGTAAAGAATGCAGATGAATTATCATCCAAATATTTCATTAGTAGAAGCAGCAGGAAATAAAACAAGTTAACCAAATTCATATATAATTAAGCAAATATCAAGATTAGGTTATTATTTTGTATGAAATTCTATACAATTTGTGTCTCACTTTTCAACATTTAGTGCACTTAAAATTTTAAAGTGAAACAGAATTCAATTCTTCCCACAATTCACATGCAATTCCAAAAAATTAAATACTGTGGGAAAGTTTATTCTTTGTGACAGTGTATGATGTCAGTCAGAATCTTAAGTTCTTCCTCCTTGCAGATAAATCCTAGTTGCAGGTTTTAGAATATTTCCGTTCCCTCATTGTTCCTGTTTATTACCAACTATTTAAAAAAAAAGAAAAAGCAAGAAAGAGAGGACTTTCCATCTTCACAAGGTTGTGACAGGTATCACAATCAAAGTATACCCATATTCTGTAAATTTGTAACTAAGGTTTTAAAGCTGTAATAAATGAGATACACAGCTTCACTTTACTGGTTATTGAAAAAGCACCTCAAAATTGCTGAGATTATTGTTCAAGCTGAACTACAAATAGTTCAGCTGGCTGGGGAATCTCAATCCTCCATTGAGGAATGCACAGCTCAGAAGAAAACAAATTATTTTGATGTCATGTCCAAGCCTCCTGTCTGTTTAACATATTTATAAGTAAAATTAGAATATATTTTTCCCGGTAAAAGTTCTTATACACATAAATGGTTTTAATTCTGCCAAACAAAAATGCTACATCATAATATACATGACTGTGATTGCTACCCTGTACCATAGTAATTCTGGAATGCTTCAAGTCATTCTGGATTGGGGCACAAGGTGTATCAGGTCAAAATAAGCCCTTTCATCAGTTGCCTAAATAAACAATATGCAGTTACCTGGTGGCAACAGCCCTGGGCAACAGTGAATTACATCTATAAAACAAGCAACTCTGAAAAATCATAGTTTAGTTATTTATATTTAAAATTCCAAGGCATAATTCAAGGGAAAAGGAGCAGTTTCATTCCTCAATAGGATTTCTAATGAAAAGTTTGTTCTAAGCTTAGATGAGTTAACCAAACACATTTCCACAGCTGCTCCAATTAAACAAGGATAACCTAAGTAAACAAAAACATTTGCATATGAGCTCAATAAAAACAACTGTGTCTTGCAAATTCATAATTGGGCTTGAATCAACGATATGAATCAACTTCTTCAGAAGTTGAATGTACAATACAATGGTATTCTTTATGGTATATACTTCAAATCTGCTTCTTTTTAAACATTGCCAAAATGTCAGGAAATGTCTGTAATCCGTAAAAATGTTCCACCCAGACACTATTGCTTGAACATGGTCTATAATGTGCATTTTTGAAATGATGAGCTGTATTTCCATTTCTCAGCCAGATATTAAGAACATGTGCTGGTTGAGCTGAGTTGAGGGGAAACAGTGGTTGGCCATAGCAAAGAGAAGTTTGCAACCATCCCAGAGATTCTCCTGCTGTACAACACTCTGCTTTTTCCTAATAAGTTTAACTGAATAAAAAGTTCCTGGCTTTCTCTCACTGGGAGTAGCCTCAAGTAAGATGATAATCAATAATAACAAAATGTCTTACATTTCTATTCTGCTGTTCATCTGAAGAAACTGAAATATTGTTAAGAAATACAGGAGACTCTGCAACCATTTTTGGAAATATTATTAGACTAGAACAAAGGAACTCATCAAGCCTCCATAGTCACTCTGCAAGCAAAGAATACTACAAGCTGGATGACTCAACAGGAGCCTGAAGAAGAAAACTGAAAATCATTGTCTTAGTGCTGTGGTTTTCAGGTTTTAAAGGGCATTGAAACTTTTCAAATTATTGTTGGAGTTACAGAGCACCCACTTAGCAGCCTATGAATCTATATATCTGGAACTTTTCATTCATTTCAACCAAAGCTGCACCAGACACATAGACTATTTGCGTTATAATACTGTTAACTGCAAAACAAACATCAATGAAGTTGGTCCTCCTGTTTTATTTAATAGCAACAGCATTCACAAAACTCAAAACAGACACATTTAATGAGATATTTGAGTCTAGAAAATCATTATTCTGGGACTTGAAAGTCAAAAAAAAATGATGTTTAATCTGCAGTGACTTGACCCATGTTTACACAGAAGGAATGTCCTTCCTCCCACGCACCACTTAAGTGGAGATGCATCACGGAGCTACATGAGTAGGTATGGAACACAGAAGGTAGAGAATTAGGAGGGCCATAGAACTCAGATTCAGAAGCTACAGGAAGGTCAATTTAGAGATTCCTGAAGGATTCTAACATTGAAAGCTGTGGGCAATCTTGATTTCCATTTCCATGTATTAGAAGAGTTTGCACACAGTTAAGAGCTTCAACAACTCCTCAGATTAACCCTAACTTTATGCCTCCAAATAGTTTCCAAAAGGCAGTACAAGTGAATACTTAAAAAAAGAAAAAAAAAAACTATTTCTGTCTACATGAGTTAAAACTTCCCCCAAGCCCATATCCAATCCAAATTAAGTGGAGCTAGGTTAGACTATTCATTTAAGAAGTATCTCTCAGCCAATCTGTGCTTCTGAATTCTATTAAAGCTACCACTCAACCACCTCATTTTCCAGAATTTTCATAATGAAGATGGGTTCAACACTGTTCCAGATCTAAATTACTAATACAAACAGATACACTACAAGAGTTATTTAATATAATTTGGCACAGGGCTTCATGGTTAATTCAAGTTGACATAAATACTAATTTTTGCCTAAGTATGCAAAATATACATGTTTTCATGTATGCCTGCAGAATAATATCTGTATATCATTATTTTAACCACAGTCATACAGAGGAAAAGATAAAAATTCCTCAGGATATTTAACCCCATAAAGCAAAAACACTAATATGAAGGGACACATGCGCCCAATGTTTACTGTAGTTATTATTTACAATAGTCAAGAGCTGGAAACAACCTAAGTATCCATTAACAGATGATTAGATCAGGATGCCATATACAGACATAATGGAATATATACTTGAACATTAAAAAACAAATTCCATCATTTGTAACAATGGATGGACCTAGAATGAATCTAGAATGTACTATGCTCAGTGAAAGAACTCAGATGGAAAAAGACAAATGCCCGATGATTTAATTCCTATGTAGTATATAGAAAACCTAAAATAAAATCTTGGACTGTGATCCAGTAGTGATAACCACAAGATAGGAAGAAGAGAAGTTGGGGAAATTAAGCAAAGCGAGAAAGCTTTATGGTGAAGGATACAACTGGATAGAACTTTTAGTAATGAACTTAATATAACAGACATTGATTTTTGAATTATACCACTTAAAAGATATAATATTACATTAATAAAGAAATAAATTCTAAATTTTTTTTAAGATTCCCCAGAGAGGGGTCTCCTTGGTGGCACAAGGGGTTGAAGCACAGCAATTATGAAGCTATCCACAGCCACTGCAGCACAAGTTCAATCCCTAGGCAGGAAGGTGACCCACATGGTGCAGCAGACCTCTCCTGTCCCGCCTGCTCCCCTCAGCAGTGTATTTCAGTAAATCCGCCTATTCTGTTACCCACTCTGTCTCTGGCGAATCCTCTCACCCTTCACTTCTGGCCTGTATTCCAGTTCTTATTGCATAAATAAATCTGTAAAAAAAAAATTTCCCAGGGAGTTTCAGAAATTTAGTGCTGCTTATTTAGAATGCTTACAGTGTCTCAAATATAGCAATAAATGATGTACTAAAAAGAAAGCAAATTAAATGTGCTACTTTGCTTTATCTCAACAGCAGGTCATTTGCTTTTAAAAACATTTTGAAGTATCAAGTTTTCTGGATGAAATTTAAAATTCAATCCATTATCAGTATCTTTTTGGTCTCCCATGAAAGAAATCTGTATTTGCTTAAGAAAGCTTTACTAACGTCTACATAAGAAGTTTATATATTTCTGAAAACCTTTGGTCAAGTCCCAAAGGTCATGAATTATCTTCATAACCATTAGACTGCTGTAACTCTGTAGTAATATTTCAAATAAGATCATTTTGACACAAAATTAATTTCATGTTTTCCTTGGAACATAGCTCCCTGAGAATTTCTTTAATTTGTGACTTGTAGGCCTTCTGTGGATATTCCCAAAGTACAACAATATAGTCACAGTTCTGAGAAGTCTGGTAGCAAAGAACCCTTTGTAACTAACACAGCACTTTGTACATTTAGGAGCCATAGAAACTTTTTCTCATGTGATACTGACTCTCACATGACTACATCTATGACACTACATCTCTAAAACACCACATACTTCTAACTACACTACTGCCTTGATTCATGAGATTTCTCTATAGTATTTAAACAACTGAATATGTATGAATATTGAGATTTACATGCAACTCTGTAGTTATTTGTCTATAACCTATAACTTGACCTCCTTAAATTTTTTCTAAGTAAATAAATAAATGATAAAATCTTCCATATTTTCACATTAGATGTTACTATGGATAAAATTACATCCTCCAAAGAAGACATGTTGAAGTCTTAATTGTAGTACCAGAATGTGAAATTATTTGGAATTAGGGTTAAAATGAGGTTACTAGAGTATACCTTTGCAATGGACCACTCGAAGAGGAGTGTCTTTATTTGTTCCACAGCATCTACCCCAAAAATGAATATATATTTCAAGGCCCCCATTTAGAGTTATGTCCACAAATCAAAAGGCTTTTTAAGTGGAACTCAACAGTCTAAATCCATGGAAGTGATCAGTTAACCAAATTTATATAGACACTACCATGCTCCACATGGACTTACAAGTCCTCAGCAGCTTCCTAAAGCACTATCACTGGGCACAACCTGTACTGTAAAACATTGCACAGTGAAGAACAAAATTCTAATACTCTGGAGTGAACAGCTCATTATTTATTCATTTGAGATGCATATCTAATGTCTCAGTAGTACACTGAAATGCACTACTGTTAATGACACAAATGTTGTGGCTTATTAGTGGTGGATATTTAAAACTTAGCTCTGGAAGGCAATACAGCTTGGTCATCAGCATTGTAATAACCTTATAACCTTGGGCTCAAAAACTAGACTTTGTAACAGTTCATGTTATTTAGAAGCCAAGAAATCCCAGTCTGTTCCTCTAACAGCACTACATTTGAAAATAAACAAGAACTAGGAAATGCCAAAATACTTTAAATTTCATGCTGCAATTGGCTATTCGGATCACTTCGAACAAAATCAGGAATGTCTAACTACAGAAAAATCCAACTAATCTTTGATGTTTCCTATCAGACAGGGAAATGTTACAGACTGTCTTCTCTGCAAACATCCAGCCTCAAGCCCTGGAACCATGCCAAAGAGAAACAGGCATTAATGAGTTATTTTCTATTGTAATTCATTCTATGGCAGAATCATAATTATGCAAAACTACTGAAGGGACAATTTAAAATCTAATCAGGATTCAGAAAAATTCTTGTATTATCTTTTTTTTTTTGAACTTACATTTGTTTTAGCAACTATACAGCTAAACTCATTCAAGATATGCCCTTCCTGTAATAAATCAATTTGAATTATTTTATCTCTCAATTTTTCTTGTATTCAATACAAATAAAATGAGTTAGAAACTGACCTCCCTGAAGAAAGATTACATCAGATCTAATTAGTTTATACTAAACTGATAGGTGGTGAAGAAGCTAAATAATTGTGACTTTTGTAAGGCTGCATTTTTTCAATTTTAATCTTTGGAATCCTTGCAAAATAGCAAGGATTGGCATTAAAATGTTTGAATCCCAATACAAATGACACTATTTAACATAAAAGTACCAGAACAATTACTTCTGAACTAAACTTAACACACTGAGTCCAATTCAACAGAGTATGCAGATTTTTTAGTTGATTTTATAGTTAATATTTTTAAATAGAATAATTAATTAGAAGGTAATACACTCTCCTTTATAAATATTGAGATAAATACTTTGGAAAAGTAATGCCTGCTCATAATTAAAATTACAGAGAGAAAATGACACAGAAGAGAGAAAACTGAACATGCTTCTCTTTCCAAACCCCAATTCCACGTCTCCACCCAATTTATTCATATTTTTTTATACATTTTCTGCACAAAGAGCCTCTTGCAATTTTCTTCTCACTATCTTGATGTTTTCCCAAAGGTACCTATGTCATTCTTCATGAAGTCTGTACATCTCACTGCATGTATCACTGTAATTTAATCAGCTCCTAGTTGAGGAGCATTTCAGTGTCTGCAGCTTCAGCTTTTGCCAAACAATGTTATCCTGAGTACCCTTGCTCATAGTTCTAAGAATTTATTCTTTGCTTACACAAGTACATGAATGGTAATCTGCTGCATCAGGACACTAACTGCTTTCCTTAAATTTTACTCATTAAAGCTCCAACCCTCACTAGTATGTGAAAATTCAACTTCCCATAGCCTTACTCAGGAAAAAGGATGGATAATTATTTTTGTTGTTGTTGTTATTAGCCCACCTTAACTATCTTAAAACATGTTGTTTCATTTACTTTTCTTAAGACAACCTTAGGTGCTTCAAATAATCCTGATTTTTAACAATGAGGAAACTGAAATTTGTAAAAGCTGGGTTAACCGAAACCAATGTTAAAAAACTGGGTTTCCCAGTTTAAAGGTCCTTCAGTTTACTATATTCCCATTAAGTCAGTATACTGTTTGTTCTTAAATAAAACTCTAGAACCTGCCCTACCAGCTGTGTTGGGAGGTTCCACTGAACAAGGCAAGCAGTAGATAGCTTCAAGGTACCTAGAATCAAAATTTTATCTTATTAACTTTAAATATGAGTTAAAACAGTAGAGGATAAGTGACAAAATGGTGCAGGAATTATTTTTATGTTGTCTTGATTTTTTTCAAAAACCTTACCATCACTCTTAGGAGAAAATAACTTCTCAGTACTTAAGCTCTGCACATCTGTGCTATGAAACTGTCTTAATTACCACCCTCTTTCAAATCTATGAGAATGATATCTAGGTAGGTACTGCATTACCCCGCATCCTGTAAAAGTTTTATTTTGCTGTCCAAGGACAACAAAGTTCTGTATTTACTAGAAACCAGGTGTCAAGAGTATTGTCAATCAAACCGGTCACACAATATACAGAAAAGTGCTATGATTTATAATTTGTTTATTTGCTTTTAATTTACTAACCCACTCATCAAATTTAAGGAAAGAATTTCTAGAATGAAAAACCTACATAATCATTTCCTTGAAGTGGATTTAGGTTATAAATTATCAACAGGTAAAAAAAGATAAATGGTCATGGAAACACCACCAAGGGGGCAAAGAAAATTGTTTAACCATTGACAGTGAGAACTTTTCCAGACAGATTTAAAACATATATGTGTGTTTCTATATACGTATGTATGCATGAGCCCTTTCTGAACTTTGTTTTTAAAAATTAAATTTATACACACACAAATACATGCATATGTATACACATGCATATATATATATATATATATATGAACACACACATATGTATCAACGTTATAGATCATGCCATCTTTAGGATATGATATACACATTTCCATCTATCCATAAATCTATTTATTGGTCTCCATTGCACCTAAGGTCAGTCACCTGCTAGGAAAGCTATCATTAATTTTCAATCCACCCACTCCAATTAAAGTGCTCACAAGTAATTATGCCTTGAGGTATAAAGTATTTCTAACAGATCTGAGACCTGGTCACACATTTGTTAAAAAATACAAAAATTACCTGATTTGGAGGCCACCAAAGTCTAGAGAGGGTCTAACAGGAATGTGTTAAGTTTAGGATCCAGGATTCAGTAAAAGTGGTGGTGTGAGTCTGCTTGAATGTATTTGAATGGCAGGAAAAGGAGAAAGTTGGGAATACACTTGTTGTTGTCTGAAAGACCAGTTATGTTTTCTGAAAGTGCCATGGCCTCTTCCCATCACAGATTACACCCACGCCTATGAGATCAATGTCTCCCTAGGCTCAATCCGCCACTTACTTGAGGACACTTGTATAACTGTAACATCTGCAGGAAGTACAATAGTGGTTGATTTCAAACATTTGGGGTGAATGTGGAAGAGAAGGAATATCAGGAAAATAATCTGATGATGTCCTGATGATGGTATCAAAATACCATCAATTAATTTAAATACTGAATTTTCATTTATACATTACATAAACTTCCATTAGTTACTCAGCATTTCCAACACATCTAACATGTTTCTTTTTCTTTCATTGTAATTGGGCTTTTATTAAAAAAAAAAATCACTTCTTGGCCCTTCCTGGTGGTGCAGCAGGTTAAAGCACAGCACAAAGAAGCTTAAGCCACTTCCACATGAGTTCGATCCCCGCCTGCCCCGGAGGTGACCACATAGCATGGCAGACCTCTCCTGACCCGCCCGCTGCTCCCCTCAGCTGTGTGCTTCGTAGATCTGCCTGTTCTGCTCCTCATTCTGTCCCTGGTGAATCCTCTCACCCTCCGCATCTCTGGCCTGTACCCCAGTTCTGCACGAATAAATAAATAAATCTTTAAAAAAAAAATCACTTCTCTATCTTAATGAAAATTCTCAGTCATATGGTTATGATGAAGAATCTATAGTTAACTGACACAAAAATCAATGAAGTCCCGAAATGAGAGGGTGAGATTTACTTCATTCAACACCCATCTTAACTCTTTACCTTTAGAATAAAGGCAGCAGTAAGCACTCTAATTTCTCGTGGGTTTATTCAGAACAATATGGCATGTGCTCCCTACCCATGTTCCATGTGTGAATTGTTCTTCACCAACAGCCCCTAACACAGAGAGAAATAAAGAAAAAAACTCAAAAGTTGAGTTATCTTCTGGTACCATAACCTGAAAATAAAATAGGTTTGGTCCAAGAACATGTCAATTTCACATAACAACTAATTTCATAACATAGAGAGCCTTTTCTGAACCTTTTTTAAATATTAAAAAAATCAAGATTCGCACTACATTTACATTATATTGCCATTCATGAGAGTACAATACTAGATTTTCATTTTACTTCACTGCTGTTTTTTTTTAAATGTTAGTGACAATTTTTAGTGAAACAAAAAAATTATCAGAAAGAGCTAGAGTTTTAGCCAAATAAATTTGATAACTGATTACAAAGAGAAATTGAATGGCCAAGTCGCTGTTAAGGAAAGTTTAAAGCTTACTTGGGAGATTTAGTATCAACCTGAATACATATTTTTCCTGATACTGAAAGACTGTACTTGGTTATTGTGCCATGCCTCCTTTTTGTTTTCATCCTAAATTCTACTGAGAAGTTACATGGAAAACCCCTTTCCAGTGATCTTTTTTTCTGGATTATAAAATGAATCAACTAGCGGTTCAAACATTTGTTGAGTACTTCTTCTGTGCCAGGCACCACTCTGGGAACTACAAGTTCCCAGATCAATATCTCTGTCACCATGAAATTTTCATCTTTGGACCAAATTTTGTTTGAAAATTTACTGGATTCCAATACTGTACTAAACAGTAAATACATGACAATAAGGAAATCAGCAGTCCTATGCTTAAAAAACTACAGTTTGCTTATTTTTTTCTAACTTTATTTTGCTTGCTTTTTAAGATTTTTATCAATCTTGCTTACAAGATTGTTAACAAAATCTTTCATCTTTATTACATTTGTGGCTTCTAGGACACTTACATCCAAATGAGTCTGCCTAACAAAATATCTTAATAGATAATTTAAGTACTGAAGATCAAGAATTACCATTCACCTGCTTTTTCAAAGTGTTCCCACCTCATTACTTTAAACTTCAGTTATCTGGAAGCAAATGAAGACACTGATAAATCTGACTCATTTAAAGCTGCTAATTTC
Organism: Condylura cristata; assembly: GCF_000260355.1. Taxonomy (NCBI): domain Eukaryota; kingdom Metazoa; phylum Chordata; class Mammalia; order Eulipotyphla; family Talpidae; genus Condylura; species Condylura cristata. The sequence goes on from NW_004567105.1 coordinate 26,797,297, forward strand.
CAGGGACTGACCCAATTTCTTAAACCATTTTTGTCAATACTCCCTGTGCCCTCCTGCACAACCTAATCCACTAGCATTGGGAAGGAACTTTATCACATATCTGCACTTCAGATACCTTTGTTGAACTGTTAGGTGATACCTTTGTTGAACTGCCTTCCTACTAAAGTAAGTTTATTTCCTTAGATTCCTAGTCAGAAGGCACATTAAAAGATAAACTCAATTAAATTAAAGATTCAAAATTATCCAAAAGGATTTCATTTAATTACATTGGTTAGTGTAAAAAAAGGGGGGGGGTATATTTAGCATGATCAAATGAAAGAAGGACTCTAAGCAAAGTTACACATAATACTAGGAAGGTTTAACCATGTTAAGTGTCGATTAAGACATAGCTACTTATATGATCACACACAGAATTTGTACATGCAAAAGATTCATAGCACAGCACAAAAAAAAATGAAAACAAGCCCTCTCTCGTGGCACGGTGGGTTAAAGCACAGCACTGCAAGCTATCCACAGGCACTTCACTGAGAGTTCAATCCCCGGCTCCAGAGGTGATCCACATGGTGTGGCAGACCTCTCCTGACCTGCCAACCCCTGTACCTCAGTTCTCTACCTGGCCTGCACCCCAGTTCTATATGCATAAATAAATAAAATATTTTCAAAAAAATGAAAACAGTCATAAAATTTGATGGACTGTATAAAAAATGCATGATAATATCAATCTGCTATTATTTTATGTTAATATCATTACACTTAAAAACATACGAAGAGAGGGAGTTTTTCTCTGAAATCTTATCTACCAATAGTACAATAATTAAAACAAATATCTATGCTGGTGCATGGGAGAAATTTAAAACTCACTAGAATTTTTATGTTGTAGTGAGATTTTACAGTATATAATTAGATTTATTATAAAAACAAATTACATATACACATGTCTTTAAACATAAACACCTATCTTTTCATCATAGAACTGTGAGAATTTGAGATGCTAGGTGACTGCAAATAGACTAAGAACCCCAAACAATATGCAATCATGACACAATGATCTTGGTTTGCAGACGTGAATATGTCTTTCTTAAAAGGGTTACTCCTCAAGGTGGGTTCAACAACACCAATTACTCTCCATTCCTGAACCTCCACGTGCACAATGAGGGGATCGGGACTTGTAACAGTGCCATGAGGTAAAAGGGAAATGATGGAGGAGAAGAAATGGGCTTTGGATTAATGAGCTGGCACACACACCACAGCCTTAATGGGCAGCGCTGACAGGGTTCAATTATAGTGGAGCGTGCAGTCTCATTACTGCCACTGGCTGTCAGTTAGGGCACTGGTGCAGAGGAGAATCCAACTGACTGCAGACAAAGGGGGAAAAAGTACATGAAAACAAAAGGCATTTACAAAGCATCTTCAGGAGCAAAGAGCTTCTTCCTCCCCCACAACACACACACACACACACACACACACAATATACACTGGCAGCACACGTGCACACCCTTTCCTCAGCCTTCCTTGCAAATCCACACCCATGTGGGCTCAAGTTCTTTGTATTTACACACAGTAAGTTTCTTCCACCACGGCTTGTTAATTATCACACAGAGAGCTTTTAGGGAGAAATATAATTGAATTAAGAGCTTGTGGCAAGCCAATTTTTTTTTTAATGGGACCTTAAATCCTATCCCTCTAAAATATAAATCCACACTGCACCAGTGTGCACCAGTGTCTCACAGTTCCATAACTCCACATTGTCTAATAACAATTATCACCTCTTACCACATAATTTTCATTACAGAGCCAAGGTAAAAAGTTTCAAAGAAAGTATTTTGATTTCATAGCTATATGTAAATTTTTTAAGCTAATTAAATTCTCTTCATGTACTGTTGTTTAAATGAAGGGGGAATATGCCAATTATACATTTGATAAAACCTGACTAATAAAAGCTTCAACAATGTGTGGAATAAAGTCTTGCCACAGAATATCTACTTCTAAAATGCACTCCATTATTGACTTACAAAAGGCAAAAGACTACCTTCCTTCCCAGGAAAAATCTGCACCTAAAAAACAAATACACATTTCACTAAACTAAAAAGTATTTTGACATTAACAAAAATAATGAGAAGTGTTAACGTAAAATAATAATACATCCACTAAGCATTTATATAAATTTAGTTTATAAATTTTTAACACATATATTTAGCAGTCGATAATGCAATAGAATCTTATGATAGATACTTGAACAGCAAATTTTAATGCTGACATTTTTTTTCCTCCTTGAAATACATTCCCAGGTGGATCTTAAACCATCTTTAAATAATAACTGAATTACTTTTCAGTTACCTATGAACATTCAAAAACAAAATCAATCCTGGTAGAGATAATACAGGAAATGATTAGTGGCCTAGAAAAAAAAAGCAACAAAAGAAACTCTTAGGATTACTCAGAGGATAGTTTCCAGTTCTCCATCCTGAACCCATAATTCATGTGTACCATAGAGATTGATTTAGGCCTAGAGTACATCCCAAATAAGAAGAAATAATGCATAAATACACAGAGCACAGATAACTGGGTCAAATGAAGCTAAAATAACAAGAAATACTCAAGGAGAAAAGATCTCAAATGAATGGCCATTTTCTATGCCCATGAAACTATACCTTTTAAAAAATTAAAATATGCTTTAACATTGTTTAAAATGATTCAAAGTAGTCATTTTTCTACAGAAGATTAAATTATGACCTTTTCTTACATAGGTGAATGTCAGACATGAGACAAAATTATAATTATGAATAGAAAACACAAAGGAAGCAGCAACCCAATGATGAAAAAAAACTTATGTTTTTATATTATGACATATATTCTCAATACATAACACTTGTATTTAGATACATATCTAATAAGTTTGAACACAAAATTAGTTTCTTTCAGCAAAGCATCTTCTTACTAGAGATGATTATACCTGACAGTAATTTCCAATTTGAAATATCTACTTGAGCAAAGGTATGCTAGATACTCACAGGTCAGGACACCTGCTGTCCTGTGTCACTTGAAGCATCACAAGTAGTGATCAGGTCACTGGCTGCCTGGTCACAAAAGGAGAATTTTGTCTCTTCACTTCTCCACGTTTACCTCTCAAGTAAAACTTAACCACTCTACTCAGCTGAAGGAAGTCAGTAATTCCTCACTAGCAACAATATCAAGAAGTTCTGTTAGGGGTGCCCAACCGAACACTAACCCAAGGACATAATACTCGACACCCACTATATAGGGAAGAGTCCAAGATCATGCTACTTTAGGGCTCCACATAGTACTGACCCCAGGAACATACAAGTCACTTAGTCCCACAAATTAGTGTATGGATAAAGTAAGGCAATTTTTTGCATGTTGTAATAGGCTCTAAATACAGGAAGAGAAAATATATCTGAATCATCTATGTGCAAAAAGTATGGCTAGTGGGTAACGGTGATTTTCCCTCTCCTTACCACTTACCGAAATGCATGACTTCATTATGTCTTAAGCCCACAGCACTTTGTGGCTTATGTCCCTTTTCAGACCTACCAAGCTAAACCACAAGAGTGTAGCATGAGGACGACCACAGCTTAAGTGCTGTACAACCACTAAAAATATATTTTATATATACCTCTGATCTCATTGACATAATTGGCACAAACCAAAATATGCTGCAACCCATCTCATCATTTCCTGCCTACAATGCTAGTAGTTCAAAGAAAGATCTTGTCTTTTGGTTCTTATTTATAGCCTTAAAAAGCGCTATACAATTTTTATTCAGAAAATCTGTTGTTACTAAAATATGCTTTGTTCTCTTTAAAATTTCAAGTGCTATCATCAGAAGGATTTTTTCTCCCTCCTAAAATATGGAAAGCTAAAGCTACACAGCAAGCTTTAAGTATGGTAACCAATGGAGAGGAACATAAAAAGAAGTTAGGTGGAAATAAACATATATATCCATATATATGAAGTGCAGCCTCCTGAATATTCATACTATAATACAAGCTGATTTAAATCTTTATGCCATATTCTTTTAATTTTTACATTACATATGTGCATCGTTAATCTGAACTATTAGACACCCATAGCCTTTGCATGGATGGCAACTGAGGGGGGAAATGAAAGATTTAGTCTTTATGCTCAAATCCAGTGTTTTTTGAAGCATGATAATAATGCAGATTTTTCCTTGAATTTTGTATACAAGCATGCATGTAGCACATGTTTAGAGGTAATTAGATGTTTTGTTAATTGCCAGAAAATGCAATTTTAAATGTTGTTTAAAACTGACCCTTTAATAAATCTTGCATCAAAAAATAAGATAAAAAGAAAATACAGTTAACAAAAACTAACAAAGTAGTAATTTTTAATTAATAAAAATAATTACTGACATTTTTCCAACTGCAAGATGGGTGACTTCCTGTCTTTTCTAACAGAGAATACATGTCTAACTTTATCTTAAATCTCAACTAGGCAAAGCCTATTCTTCTCTAGTGTTTCCATCTTTAGGGTTGCCCTGTGAAATTCAGTCTGTGGAGAAAACATGCACATAATAGTCACTCATCACACTGAGAAATAAATACAGCTAAAGCAGATTCAGCAAACATTCCACCAATAAAATGCCCTTCCTCTTGGAAGTGGGTTTGATTGATTTTCCCACCACCAGGAAGCTGACTTATCTTCAAAAACTAACCGACTTCTCTTATGACACCTTCCTATCATTTAAACAAGCAAACTAAAACTCATGATCTCCTTTAATCCTGACTCTCATCATTTGAGTTTTTAAGTGTCAATATCCCTCACTCTGCGCATATTCATTTCAATTTCTGGTCCATTCCTTTCAAACAACTCCAAAGATCATAGTCTCTTAATTGTTAATATGCACACTATCTTAGGTCAGATTTCTACGATAAAGTACCGTAAACTGTGTGGCTTATAAACAGCAGAAATATATTTCTCACAGTACTGGAGGCCCAAGACCAAGGTCAAGGAAGGCACCAGCAGATTCAATGACTAGTGAGATCTTGTATTTGACCAAGGCACCAGCAGATTCAGTGACTAGTGAGATGGCTGTTTTCTTACTTAAATCTCACTTGAAGGAAGAGGTGAAGGAATTCCTTGACATCTCTTTAAAAAAGGACACCAACCACATTCATAAGGTTCCCAGCCTCATGACTGAATCACCTACTAAAAGCCAACCTCTAAACACCATCAAATCGTAGGGTAAATTTCAACATATACATTTTAGGGGTGAAACACACTATTATCTCATTACTATGTACTAATTACCATGTAATGTACCATTACCATGTAGTCATGTACAGTAAGAGCAAGTTCCTCTCTCCTCCATAGGTTCTCCCCAGGCTGATCAAGCAATCAAATTAACATCAGACAAATTGGAAGAATATACATATGGCATATCCATAATCCATGCCTTTGTACATACCCATGTGCAGAGAAGGGGAGAGGGGGAGAGGCAAGAAACAAAGAAAGGTATTTCCCAGGCTAAGGACTAGGACAGGGGGCTGATTTAAAGAAGAGGGGAGGGGAACTCATATCAGAAGGCAAGGATGATACATATGAAGAAGACCAGATACTCTGTAATTAGAAGTTTGCCTTGTTGTACAGATGGGGTTTTGACCATAAATAACCTTTTCAACAAAGAAATATAAATTTTGTGTAATACCACCAAATATTCGTTTTCAAGGTAGGTAAGTGTATGGTAAAGTTTCTTATGAACCTTCAGAGCCTTGCTTCAATTCAGCTCAAAATAATCTACATGCTGAAGTGACATATCTTGGTCAACTCTGAATATCAAGGGGAATCCTGTTTTGAACATCTTGGGGATGCTTATCCTTCACTAACAATGTCAGGAGCTATTTAAAAATGCAGATTTTATGTGTTCACTTCAATAGTGCATACACTAAAAAATGGATTTTTGCATCAGCAAGAAAAGGATGGTGCCTCAGATTCTGCATTTCTAACACTCCTGGGTGCTGCTTATTTGAATAGTGCATTGCTATTAAAATCCTCTTTGTTTCTTGAACCTTAATATTACTAGTTACTAGACTCTTAGTATGGATATTCCTACTGCTAAATGTAACAAACTCTGGTTCCTTCCCATGCAGTTATCAACATGCTGATATAAACATAAAGGTCAATTCAGATATTTTAGGTCATGAAATCCCATAAAAGAATTATTAACCTAGTCATCAATGGTGGGACTATTTGAAAATATGAAACTATCCAGTCATTTAATTTAAAATAATTTGTGTTAGATACACAAAATGAGAGACATAATCTAGGTCTGATTCTCACACAATGATTTAATTTATGTCATTAAACATTGGTCAGGCATTTCCATCACTGAAATCCACAGACATGATCAAAGTTTAGAGACAGTTCCTACGTGGCAGTGCACCTGGACTTCACACCATAGGAAACAGCTCAGTATTACTTACCCTGCCACTGCTTCTTCCTTCAATAATCACACAGGTTACACAGTAATAAAATAATCCCACCTATAAGCAGGACACATGCCTCCCCCACTAGCCCCTCAGGGCTCTTTTGCATGAACATAAAAAGTCAGCTCTTTTCAAAGAATTTAAAGGAGGAGAGTGTCAAACAATGTTTAACACCAGAGTTAGCAGCGCAGACTGCGTGAAACCCTCCAAGCGCACATAAATAAAGTTAAATTTCATTATAGACTTGACAGCACTGTATAGCTTTAATTTTTTTTATTTTATTTCCATCCCAGACAAAAGCTAGAGGAAGAAAAGGGGTGCCCATGAAGTCAAAGAATGAATCTTAAAATATCATTCCATGAAAAAGACAAAGAATGCAACTGAATCAAAAAATACTGAATTCAACATATTTAACACATTGTCAAAAATATAGGAAAATTCTGTCTAACACTTTGGCTACATTTTAATGAGTCCCTCACATGGACCACATTTGTAGCATTAGAAGTCTGATTACAACAACAAAACATCCAGTGATATTTAGAGTTCATTTTGCCCACAACATCTCTGTATCTATCATGACTCCATAGTCACATTTTTCAATGTCACATGACACTAGTGTCTCCTATTTATAAACAGCTAATTGTGTGTTTGCTTCTAGCCAGAGTAACTCCAACATACCTAGCAAAAAGCCCAGCAGAGTCTGACTCCTAGTATTTAGATTCTAAAACAACCAAGTTTATGTATCTTGGGTGTGACTCCAAGAAATCTAGTTCTCATCACACCTTTACAGAATAATGAGTACAAGAATATCAGAATATATTTACCAATTTAATGATAGGTGAAAATCAAATTGCATCCAACCTTGGAAATAAATTAAACCTGGGCCAAAAATCCTGTTATTTATAATCGTTAACTATTATTTTTTTTTTCTAATTCAGTAGATTCATAGTCTCTTTGGGTCACTTCCACAAGTCTAATCTTCCTAACACAAATTTTTCCCTGTTGTTAATCTGATCTTCTTTAGTATTTACAAGAATAAATGACACTTTCTGTCCTCCTTCCAACATGTTCCTCATAAACTCAAAACTTGTTTTTAAATCAATATTTATATATGTATGTAAGAAATAATTTTCACTTTCTGTGAACTTTTACTCACAGGGGCTATTTTCCAAACCATTAGTTAAGTTCCAGATGTCTCCAGCAAAAAAAAAAAAAAGAAAAAAAGAAAAATTAAAGGATTACTCATGATCATTGTATCATTGTATGCTACATTCCTATTTAAACATTCCTTTTTGTGACTTAGCTGTCTAAAAAAGGTAGGAAGTAAAACTGAGTTTAAGCAGGAGGTAGAGAAGTGTCTCTCAGAAATGAAATAAACTACATTAAGTCAAAGAGAACTAGCAAATGCAAAGAGTAATAACTGTTTGAAATTTTGATTGCAAGTAAAAACATTATGACATGTAAAGTTCATTCTGCAAATAGAAACATAAATCCAAATGACCTAATTTTAATTGGATCCTAGTAAGTTGTATAATAGGAACTTTTCAAAGTATTTAGTCCAAAAGCAAATGACCACATTTCTAATATAGAATTTCAAAACATTTTTAATCATTGTTCTGGAAATTCTCATGTTTAATGTAAATGAATCATTCATAACCCTCTCTAAATACAATAAACTCTGGAATCTCTCTAAAATGATAGCATTTCATTTAATCTTCTCAATAAAGGGGAAGGAGAAAAAACTTTACTGAAAGAAGTTACAAAATTGGATATAACTCAACAAAATGACAGATTAGGTGTGGCAACATTTATACACACTTCGTAATTTTGTTCTTGCTTTATAAATCAAATCTGGTATGTGAGTGCCAGTCAGACATATTCCACCTGGGATTTGAAAATACTACTACATTCTTTCTGCTTATAATACTGCCACAAAATAGAAGTTCTGCAATCATAATTTACATCACTGCCAGCTATGGAGATAATGCAAAAAGGATCTCAGCCCTTTCTTTAAATTTGGATTGCTTCTTTGATGCTAACAGCAATATGCACTTATCTTTTATTCTTTCTGTAAAAGAGGTAGGTGTGAATCAAACACTAGCTGATGACAAATTCACTCAGAATGAGCCATTTACACATAATCATTTTTCTGGACAACATAAGCATTTTTCTGGACATCATGATGCTTTAATCTCAAAACAGTCTTGTATTTTCTGAAGTAGGCTAACATCCACCATTTTTGCCCCTGCATTTCTTCACAAAAGTAATATCTGTTTGAAAGTTACTCATTGTATCTCTAATGTGGGTGTCCACCATCTATCTTGGTTTCTTTCTACATGTAGCTGTGGGAAGAATGATAAGGTGTAATACATAGCAGCCGGCTACTCTGAGTACCTGATCTTGTGTCTGCTCATATGACAGTAATAATTCATTCTCTCTCATTTTGTTTCATGGCTGCTTTTCTATGATGTTATAAGCAAACTCAAGAATCCATGTTGGTCTTTGAGAACAACTAAATAATGGGACATCATACTTGGAAGAGGGAGTATAGGAATATGCATTCAACCTAGAGAGGCTGCTTTCAGGCAAAGAAGTGAGAAACAAAACAAAATTATATCCTATCAGACAGTTTCAGAACCAAAGGTATTTTTCTTAAGAAAGTAAACTTGAAGAAGAGACAGCAAAAAACAAAGACAATTTCTGCTTTGATTATGTTTGGAAACTATCTAGTTCAGTTGCCACACTTTATAGATGTGAAACAGGAGTTCTAAACAAGAAACATGACTTGTCCACAGTCACAGAGGGAGTTGCAAATCTGAGTAGAATTCAATCTGTGTTAGCAGGTAGACATTTCACTTCCCAGATAAGGACTGGTTGCATTAAACTATCATTAATAACCTACTGTTATCTTCCTTTCCTGAATGTGGCCTCTCAACCTTGAGGTATTTAGGATATCCAGAATTTCCCTGGAGAAGATTGAGAATGGTGGGGTTAGCCTGGAGAACAAACAAAAGCACAAGTACAGAAGGAAACTACTTGTAGTTAAGAGAAGCCTCTGTGAAAGTAAAGCCTGTTCTTGAATTTTAATATTTTTTAACCAAATCCTTAACCATAGAAAAGATACAAGAACTGCACCACCTCTAAATCTAACTTGAACCCAGACTGAGCCTTTCAGAAAAGCTTAAACCAAGTAAGTTGTTCCAAGAATCTAGCCAGAGCAACATAAAATTAATCTAGAGAATTCTGGGTCACATCCTCTTGTGGAGATACCACTTTCCCAAAGCTGCAGGAGGTCTGCTTCTCCTCCTGTCTTCACAAACTTCCTTTGCAACTGACCTCTTGTGGAGAGATGGTTGGAGCAGAGGACCTTCTCATGCCATTTGTATTCCAGGCCTCCAGTATTGTGTATTGGTTCCATTCTAATCACCAGGCTTTTGCAAACTGAGAAAAGCAAACTGCAATTTGGAAATGGTTGCTGTTATATTTGTTTGATTGTTTCCTTTTTTACAGCTCAAACAGAGAGCAAAATGCCTCACATATTGTAGCCATTTTAATAAAAGGTTGTTGAAGAATTATGTTTGTTTTTTTATGGCATGTTCTATTTCTGATTGTATGCCCTGTTTGACTGCATCTGTACTAGTCATGATGACATATTCATAAATATTATCCCCTACACATTTCGGAAAAAATAAAGGAGACTACTGATCCCCTAAATTTGGCTATATGGTTTCATGATACTTTATAACATGAAGAAAGAAGGTCTAATGAAACTCAATTTAATCATTTGAATAAAATGACACTCATTTTGTAATATAACTCAGATACCCGTAAGTCATAGGTACATGTACACAGACTATAGCTAAGCCTGAATGGAAAGGAGGAATTATGTCCAAGTCTTGGTATAAAGCAACTCTCAAATTCTGCAGTTGTTTCTCTTTGTTACAAGATGTTCACTGGAATCGTGTACAGAAAGAAGAGTTCTCCTAATGATTTTTGGTATTAAATAGCAAATACTACTGCTTTCCAAGCTTCTTAAGAGTTTCATCTAGTAACAATGGAGTATTAGACTTGGAGGGAAACAAGTCACTAGCCTCATTTTGCAGATAACAGCTCTTTATAGCTCTCTTCTTATATGCAAAGTATCACATGTGTTTCTACAGTCTCCCCAATCTTCCTGCAATCTTCTTTATAAATGTCTTCATTAATGCTATGTATAAACTTTTTTCTGGAAGCCCTTTTTCCCTCTTAAGTTATTTAAACCTTCAGAATAAATGAACTCATTCCCATAACCAAAAATCATACTACCAACCCCTATAAAACCTCTTGCATGGTTTATACACAATTTTTAAATGTAGTCTCTATCTTCCAGCAACTTGAATCAATGCACAACTAGTTCCTTTGTTCAGTATCCTTACCCACTCACAGGCCATGAATATGGAAAAACCACATCAATACTAATAACAACAAAATTGGTATAATTAGAATAAATGATTATGTTCAATAGGGGAAGACTCCAAAAAATCTGCAAGGATAGTAAAAAGATAGAGCACCCTCTCTCCAAAGCTCTTGATATGGATATTGGTTTTCACAACACAGAAAAAGTGGTTCTATGGGAAACATGACTCAAAAAGAGCAGACTCTTACATCGAAAACTATCTCACTCAGCTGCTGAAAATCCTTCATTTCACTGTAGCAGAAAGTACAAGACCTTTTTCATTACATTGGAAAAGCTTTACTTTTAACAAAGTGCAAATGCTAAGAGGAGCAATACAATGATCGTATGAATTATTTTCAATTTCAAATAAACTTGATCATCTGGCTCTCTTAATTATTAACTGTGAGTCACTGCATATGGGACTTCTTATAAAGTGAGGACTGACAGCAAAAATGTCTTGCATTATCGAGGAAAAATAAGGAATACATTTGAAGTTTTTGGAAAAGCAACATTATGAGACAAAAAGAAAGAATGAAAGAAACTCAAAAGCAAGACAAATATCACTTGCCTCATAATGTTGACAAAATCTTATCCATCCTTGAAAGTGAAGGATTTCCTGAGTAAAGAACATAAACACTATTTTTATTTTCTGAGAGTTGAGGCCATAAACTTTTAAAATAGGTTGATTCTAAATCTCTGCATTCACATCAAGCACTTTAGCAATTCCTTCAGTCTATGTACATGTGTTCTCAGAGAGAAAAAGTGAGTTGAGAGAATAAAGGATATCAAAAAAGAAATGAAAAAGCACTGATTTTTAGAAAGGGGCAGTGTCCAGCAGTAAACAACCTAGGAAGGTTTACACAAGTGGCTCTCAATCAGGGCTCATTTTTTTCCCCTCCCCAAGAGGATAGATGAGAAAACTGGAGAGATATTTGCTTGTCACTCATCAGTGAATGGGGCCAGAAACAGCCTACAGTGATGCAGCTAACAAGCTAACCAGCCTACAGTGTGCAGAACAACCACCCACAATAAACAGTTATTGAGCTCAGAATGCCAGTAATGTTAAAGGTAGAGACTCTGGCCTAAAATTATGTTAAGTATTAAAAATGACTGCAAGTAAAAGTCAAGCAAGGCTCTCCAACCAGGCACAAAATGACTCTTTGGAGCAGCTTTTCACTTGGCTTATGCTGACCTGTGCAGCCCAGAAACAGATCTAATGTTGTCTCCAAATTTTACAACCAGTGTGGTTACCAGTATGAAAATAAAGGTCTAGTTCATAGTCAAGGCTTCATCCCAAACTGATCAAATTTAAGAGTAAAAGTCAGTGTACTGGCACCCAAATGTGAAAAGTATCTTGATAAAATGGAGGTATGGTTTGGGGAGATATCAAAATCTGTAAGTACTGCATTCATAGTCAATAATAAAACAAAAGCAAACACTATAACCTTGAGAATTTGGACCCGATCTATGAAAAGGATGGAAATCCAAATGACTCCAGATGATGACAACAGTGATAATTATACAACAGCCACTACATGACAAGCACACACTCAGGTTTCTGTATGCACAATATTAGGTGGTCACTGTAAATTATCCATTTTACAGTTAAGAAAACTGAAACTCAGAAAGACAAAGTAATCGTTAGAAAGAGTTGGAATCAACTCTAAGTATGTCTGACTCCAGAGTCCAACTTTAACACTTAGTCCATACGAGCTTCATGATTATTTATACTATTGATCCAAAGGAAAGAAAAAAACAACATTTTTTCAATGTATCGCTTAATTATCTGAGTGTTTCCTAAGAGTTCAGGATAAAGTAACAAAGACAGGTGCTTTGATCTCAGACGACTAGCAAGCAAGTGGACATAGAGAATCCTAGAGTAAGAATCTATCACCAGATTCCCAACCATCCCCTGAAGTCTAAAAAGCCAAACTTCCTCTCTGTTCTAGAGATTCTGATTCCTTTTAACTAGGCACAGTACGAAGTAGAGCTTAATTATGTGTTCAGTCCTCTGCTGTTAAAAATCAAAATAAAACCCATCTCTGACAAAAAAAGGCTCTCTCCTCTCCTAGACCATTTGATGGTAAATACCAAAGATTCTATTAAAAGAGTTGCTATTTTCTATTCATCCAACCTCTAGAGAAAATATGTCTAGGGTGTTCCTTTTGGGAATTCAAGGTTCTAAGATTCTACACTCTAGTCAGAGAGAGAATGATGAGCAGCTTCGATATACATTAAAAAGAGAGAGAGAGAGAGACTACAGAAGCAGTTGTCTGATGAAACAGCTGCTGCCTGCACACAAAACAGTCTCATACATTATAAAGAAGATGGGAGAGCAGAAAAACACCCTGGATTAGAGCACAAAAGACTGTATTTCAAGTCACAGCTTTATCACTTACTGGTTGTGACCCTGGGTAAGTCAATTAACCCTCTCAGAACCTCCATTTCCTCACCTATTAAATGAGAATCATAGTTTCTCTGCTTACCTCACAGAACTGCAATAAATAAAATAATACATATGGATGGGCACTGTAATCTGTCAAGGTTACCCATTAAGTTTGAAATCCAGTTTCATCTATCTCTAATTGTTAAGGGCCAAACATCTGTTTAGAAACACAGTTGTGCTTGGTAGCAAGTACATTCACAGTGGCCTTATGTGTGTTATAATTCTTCATTACCAGGTGCACCAGAGGAAGCTTGAGTACAAAACATCAGAACCAGACTTACTGGTCTTCATGAGATAGCACTGAAACTTCCCCACCTTCAATTTCCATATTTATGATTTTGTTTATAGACACAGAACCCCACAGGTGACTTATTTAGTCATCAACTTTCATGTTTAATTGCTGAGCGTGTTTCTCAGGTATCCTGCATGCAGGTCTCCACCCTCACCCCTACATGTAAATTAGGACTTATTCACAGGTGTATGGGAGAAATCAATAACCTTTAAGGACTGTATAACCTTTAAGGACTGTATAAACTTTAAGGACTGTATAAACATGTTTCCTCTTTCCCAATCCATGATAGCACTATAAGTCAATTTTCACTAACTACAAAAAGACGCTAACAAAAATGTGAATGGGAAATATAGCTAATTTCTATCCAAATATTATTGAAATATTTTGAATGAATGTTCAATATGTTATGTGACAAAAGGATACACTTTCACACCTAAGGGTAGAAACTAAGTTGCTGGTACATCTCATTTGAAAACGATCCAAATAATAAGATTCTTCACACTTGCCAATACAAGCTCAAGATACCCATAGTAAAACCTGAAATAAAGTATTTCAATTATGCAGAAGTATATCCTTGGGGGCTAAAGCCACCTCAGCATGAGTTCAATCCCCACCTGCACAGGATGTGATCCACATGGTGCCACAGACCTCTCCTGACCTACCTACTGCTCCCCTCAGCAGTGTACTTTGTCGATCTGCCTGTTCTGCTCCCCACTCTGTCTCTGGTGAATCCTCTCTGCACCTCTGGCCTGTACATAAATTCTATATGCATAAATAAATAAAGCTTTTAAAAATAATAAAATAAAATAAAAATAAATAAAATTTAAAAAATAAAATAAAAAAGTATGGGCTCTGAACCAAACTTCCTAGGGTCTTATGGATGCTCCACTGTGTGACCTTGAATAGGTATCCATATGACCTTGATCAAGTCACCTTTCTGAGTCTCAGTTGCCTTATTTTTAAAATAATAATAAATATGCTTACTAAGGCCATAGTGAAGATAAAAAAGTGATAATCTAGGTAAAACAAATAACACTGACATCTTATTACAAGTTCAGGAAATATTAACAACTACTTGATGATTATGATCAATATTTGATTATTATGATTAAAATATCAACTGAGATAATGAAAATCTAATATTTTTTCTAAACAGATGATTGAAAAGAATTCCTAATTCCCCTTAAGTCCATTTTAATTTTAGTTGCTAAAAACAGATTTATAAAGGAACTGCCATAAATTTTCAAAAAGCATGATATTTACACATACCCCCAGCAACAAATCAAATAGAGTCTGCCCACAAATTCCAGGTCAATAAAAGAGGTATAAAGGTAAGGGACTCAACAAAAAAAGTAAACACCAAAGGATAAAAAGAATATTTTATTGGGGGTGTGGGGGAGGGAATATCTAAAAACACCAGGAAAATGTGTTTCATATATGATGAAAGAATGAGACTGTATTGTATGTACACATTGTACAAATTGTATGACCATTTGCCAAATATTGCAGAAAAGCTGCTACATAATTTTTTCCCCTTTCTAAGCACTCTTTTATCTTTTAAGTAAGTTTCCTTGTATGTTGTTAGAAGCACATTTCAGGGAAGGCTTACTGTGACAGGAAGTACAATTAAGTCAACCACAGGGTATATTTGCTGGTCTTACATGGAGACTAAAAGAAGACATAATAAAATTTCTTTTTAGTTTGGGCAATATATATAATAAGGCAGGCACATGCTTAAAGCATTATCATAGAATCAGAGCCCACATATATAGCAAAGCACTCAGAAAAGGACATAACCTAGTGGCTTTAAAGAGCTTTTGTAGAGATGAGAATTACAGTCAGTTTCACCACATGAAAATTACCTTTACTATGTTTAAAGCTGCAGACTGTAAGCAATGCATCAATTGTCCTTGAATCTAAGATTCACTCACTGCTCATATGTGAACACAAGAACAAGACAATGTAGAAACTAAATAAAGTTCACCTCTAGTCTTTCATTTCATTACCAAGTGAAAGATTAATTTTCCTCCAATTGGCAAGAAATGAAACAGGGGGCGGGGCGAGGGGAGAAGGACAAAAAGCAATGTTACAAAGAAAGAACCTCAAATTCAAAAACAAAGAAAGTTCAAGAAGAAAGAATAAGGTACTCCAAAGAAATGATAGTAAATAAATAACATGAAGGAACAAACAAATCCAGATTCTGCAAGTTTTATTCCTAGTACTTTCTTTCAATGAGATGCTTTCAAAACTTACCATAGGCTAGTGGTAGACTATGCAACAAGAGTAATTTAAGTCAACTTATATGATTATCGACTGTGATAAAGAAATTAGGTATTTCTAAATAGACAAAAATGTACCCTTGTAAATGGAACAAGAAGAATACAGACAAAAATTGAATGATAAAAATGGGTAAGGAAACTGCTAATCAGAATTACATATTTAATTCACATATACAATGCCTAACACAGTCATCCTCCATGGTTACGCAGTGATTTAAAAAAAGAAAAAACTTAATCATTCTTATTTCTGTTATTCTCTAATATAATATATTCAGTGCTTGTTATCTTTTACAATTTCTAATGCAGCTGAGCATTTTTCCATGCCATATTGCTTTAAGAACTTTATGTATATGTGAATTCTAGCTTATTTAATTCTTATAGATAATGGTTATTACTTTTCCTATTTATGTATGAGAAAACTGAGGCAAAGAGAGCTCGACTGACTTAGCAAGACTATACAAAGCCAGAATCTCAACCAACCAGACCTAATGTCCATAATAACAACAATTATGCCAACAATAATTTTAATTGTTTAAATATAGTTTACCTCCAAGAATATATTTAAAAATCTATTTTAGAAGTGATGTACAGGACCAACACCCCCTTTGTTTGTTTCATGATGAGAGTTCCTACTGCACATATTTGGTTCAAGGAGAGCCAAGATGGCACTTGCAGTTACTCAGCTACGACCATGGGATTGGGTCCAAAAGACTCACCCCAATTTGCTGGAGTGCTACAGAGTGTCATTCACCCAGCTAGGAAGAGAAAATATACACAGCTACTAGGACCAGCTCCAAAATGGAAAACAGCATGTTTTAAATTGTAATTTCTCTAGAGACAACACATTTTCCTCTATTCAGAAATGCTGACAGAAGTTCCTTCTTTAGCCCCTCGAGTAACTTAGATTAAAACTTACCAATAGCCAGAGTTAGATGGGTCACACATCACCTCACCTGAACAATCTGCCTCCTATAATAACCTTTTTGGTAATTGCTCCTGGCAAACATTGATGGTAATACTGTTCCCTGTTCCCACTTGGCCTAAGAATACATGGTGGGGGGTGGGGGAAGAATCTAGGTGCCCTGAATAAATATGCCTTATGGATTTCATCACAGATTCCAAAAAGAGTTATTTGGATGCTTCATGGTGTTACAGGAGCAATGCCAGAAAAGGAAAGGACAGATTGCTAGAGTAGCAAAGTACAAAGTAGTAAGGACATACTTGGAAACTCAGTGGTAAGAGCTTAAATAGCCATATCCAAAATCTCAGGATTTTTCTAACCCAAACTATAATCAGTAACTCAATAGTAAGTTCTTACTGTCTCCAAGAAACTTTTCCTGATTGGTGGTGTCAAAGAACCTTTTATTCACCTTATCATTGTATGTTTTATAGTAGTAAAATCTACAATTACCCAGTCACTTCATCACTTGGTGGCTTAGTGAGTTCTCAAAGAGTAGACACTGGATGGTGATTTATAACCACATATACTCCAAGCCTAGACTGCATTGATACATAATAAGCACTTGATTATTTTTTTTCTGAGTTACTAAATAATAGAGACCATAACAACTGGCAGATGGTAAAACTAAGATCTTTGGATCTAGAGATTCAAAGATAGTATGTGCTGGAGTCCACTCCTAAAGACTCCCAAGCCACCTACAGGCAATTCTGTGTTGTTACAAATATCTTAAGAAATGGGAAGAAAGATTATTTGGAAGTTTGGCCCATGATGGCACTTGCAGAAAGGGAAAAATGCAAGAAAAAAGAGTGAACAGAGATGATGATAAACCTTACCACATTTCCTGGACCTTACTAAGTCAATTTCCAAAGATAATATGTGTAACTAGGTAATCATGTAACAGTTAAAATCACTTTACTTCTGCTTTATATTCCACTTTACCTTTACCCACATTTTTTCCCACGGTCTTTTATCTTAGACATCACACCTATTTGGAAATCATTGAAATATGTATTTAACTGAGTGTGGGCATGTCCTGGTAAATTGGGATAGAGGGAAGCAGAAGCATAAGCAATATTTTTTTATTGCTGAACCATTTTACTGTCTTAAATTCCATTCCCCAAATAACCACTTATGTATTTTATCATTTTTAATCTGTTTTTACTTTACAAAAGTAAAGCCAAATGGCTCTCAGAGTTCTTTAACTGACCAGCTGTAAAATAATTCCAAGCATACATACTGACATTTCATTGCTTTCTACATTTTCACAAAATGCAGAACTTGAAAGAGTAGGGAAAAAACAACTATAGAAAAAGACCTACTATTTATTCCATGGAGCAGAATATCAGTTAACACCAAATGCACAGATTTGTGTCCTGTCGTTGTATTCCAGAACTGGAAATAACTGCTCCAACTACATGAATCTACATCTATTTTAACCTTATAAATCAAGATCTATTGTTATGGAGCAGTGCTAAAAAAGCCATCCACCATCACCCTAACAAATAATTGCACTTAGGAAACAAAGAAATGAGATGTTCCTCTAAGACACTAGCAAATTAAAATTTAGCAGAAGCAAGGACACTTCAGAGATATTCATTCATTCATAAATATAAGCATTTAGTCAACTAATTACTATCTCTTAAATCCTAGCATGCATCTAGCATTCTGTTAGGTTATGGGGATAGAAAACATTTCCATTTCAGAATTTATAATCTACGAAAGAGAGGAAAATGCTACAAGCAAATAATTGAGTTCATCGAAAACAAACACAAAAACAAACATGCACACTACCATAATGAATGGAGGGGTACAGGGATTTGTGATATAAATAATACCCCAAAGGAAGAAGTGACAACTAAGTCACAGGAGCTCAACTAAGGCACAGAGTCTTAAAAGTGTATATATATTTCTGCTTCTGTTTGGTGGGATGAGAATTATGTGAAGGAGGAAAGGGAAGGAAGGCTAAGGGAGACTATAGGAAAGATAAATCAACATCTGAAGGTGCATAACACATGATACAGTGAGTATGACTAAAGGAGAAAAGATGAGACAATGAAGATGAGACAAAGGATGGAGCATTAGGGGCCTCCGTTGTGGTGCAAGGAGGTTAAGTCACAGCACTATGAAGCTGTTTGCAGCCACTGCAGCAGGAGTTGGATCCCTAGCCAGAGAGTGACCCACAGGGCACAGTAGATCTCCCCTTAACACTATATTTCAGTAGACTTGTCTGATCTGCTCCTACTCTGTCTCTGGTGAATCCACTCACCACCACCTCCCTCCCCTACTCCCACACTTCTGGCCTGCATCCCAGCTTTCATATGCATAAATAAGTAAATCTTTTTTAAAATAAGGAGCATTGCAAATGAACAAGGCTGATAGTGAAGCCTTTAATGTCATGTTTAGAAACTTGAACATTTTTCCATAGGCAATAGTGAGCTAACGAGACGTTTTAGACAAGGCAGAAAGGAATCAGAGTTGTAATTCTCAAGTGAACGGCTTGAACAGTACAACTCTTGCATGAGGCACAGCACGGATCAACGTGGTATAAAGCTCATAAAATGCAGCAAGACTGAATGTGAATGATTTGGGAAATGAGTAGAGTCTCAATTAGTTCCTTCAATCCCCAGGGAATAGAGAGAGTCCTGATTAGATAAGGGTTCCTAATCCTTAAAAAATGTGTGGAGCGTTAATCTACATGAAAAACCCTAAAAACTCCACAAAGAAACAAATCAAAACCATCAACCAGTTTAGCAAGGTAGCAGAATATAAAATCAACACACAAAAATCAGAGGCCTTCCTATATACAACCAATCAGAAGAAACAGAAATAAAAAAACCCATCCCCTTTTCAATTAAAAAAAAAAAGAATCAATTACCTGGGAATCAACCTAGCAAGAGAGATAAAAGACCTCTACAAAGAAAATTACAAAACACTGTTAAAAGAAATACAAGAAGATACCATGAAATGGAAAGACATCCCCTGCTCATGGATTGGGAGAATTAACATCATCAAAATGGCCATCCTGCCAAAAGCAATATACAGATTTAATGCCATCCCCATAAAAATCTCAATGACATTCTTCAATGAAATAGAAAAAATTGTTGATGAGATTCAAATGGAACAACAAAAGACCTTGAATAGCCAAAACTCTCATGACTAGGAAGAAAGAGAATGGAGGCATTACAATACCAAACTTCAAGCTATACTACAAAGCCATAAAGAAAGAAAGAAAGGAAAGGAAAAATACCAGATGGTTTCTCTCATAGCGGGAATATAACGGAACAGGCAAGAAAATAATGATAATGATTAACAGCTATATACCAGAGACATTTTATGGGGGTGACAGGAATGGGATCAAAAACAGTGGGGGGAGGGAAATGCACTGGACTATGGTGATGGCACATGGCTGATTTGGTGATGGGAAACCCTAGGGGATTGCAAAAGATATGGGAAAATGCACAAAAATATGTAAAGATAAAGTATTGTAAAAATAAAAATAAAATGTGTGGAACAATCTCAATTGCCAGAATAAGGCACTTTGACACATTGCCAGTAGTAGGATGGCATGTTGGTAAGATGACGATGATACACAATTTAGAATACACAACAAATCCCTTAAAACGCATTCATACTCTTTGTTTTAGTAATACATTTGGAAAAACAGCTTAAAGAATCATCAAAGTTTATAGAAATGTTTATACACAAAGGTGTTGATCACAACAATTTTATGGTAGCAAATATTTGAAAAAAAAAATCCAAGAATAGGAAAATAATTGAATAAGCTACAGTGGATTTAGTCAATGAACTACTACACACACATTATATACTCATTATTGTAAGTATAATTTTTTTTTATTTTTTAAGATGTATTTATTCATATAGAACTGGGGCACAAGCCAGAGGTGCAGGGGCACTGAGAAGATTCACCAGAGACAGAGTGGGGAGCAGAACAGGCAGATCAACATAGTACACTGCTGAGAGGAGCAGGGGGTGAGACAGGAGAGGTCTGCCACGCCATGTGGTCACCTCCGGGGCAGGTGGGAATCGAACTCATGCGGAAGTGGCTTTAGTGTCTCAGTGCAGTGCTTTTAACCGGCTGCGCCACCAGGGAGGGCCTAGAAGTATAATTTTAATAAAACTTAAAAAGAACTTTCTTTGTAACAAGTAAAAAGAGATACAAAGTTGTATATAGTATAATCATGTCTTAAAAAAATAGCTATTACTGGCCCACCCTAGTGACCCCCTCCCCGGAGGTGACCCACATGGCGCAGCAGACCTCTCCTGTCCAGCCCTCTGCTCCCCTCAGCAATGCACTTGTCAGTTGGCCTGTTTTGCTCCCCACTCTGTCTCTGGTGAATCATCTCACCGCCCCTGCACCTCTTGCCTATACCCCAGCTCTGCATGCATAAATAAATAAATCTTTAAAAAAAAAAAAGCTATTATCTATACATTAAAAAATGAGCAAACTAGGTTAGACATAAAATTCAATTAGTGTTTCATTTTATCAGTAAGTGTAATACTAGTGGTAGCTCTTTCATAATTTTGCATTTCCCAGACTTTCCATAATGTATCTTTTTAATTACCAAATACATAATGCTTAATTTCAAGAACATTATTTTGGTCCTCTGATGCTGGCTAAGATGGAGTAAACCCACTGACTGCAACTAAAAATTCTAAAAAAAAAAAAAAAAAAAAATGTAACTACTCTGAAAAATAAGCAAAAGTTGTATTACTTAGAGGGAGCAATCAAAACTTAGGGAATAACTTTTGGTACAATGATGGATTCATAGGTCCTCACCTTTTAAACCTTCCTTTGACTCAAGACTGCCCCTGAGTCCCATAATTACATAATGGGTACCAACAGCAAAAATAAAAATAAAATAAAATAATTATAGAGAAAAGACCTTCTTCTTCCCTCAAGGGGAAGAATGTGGAAACCTTTTCTTTTTACACATTTGCTGATAGGCCACTTGCAATCACACAGTGGCACAACTCCCACAGCTGCACCAGACATTTAAATTCTTCAGTTAAAACCATCTCCTGATTAAAAGAAACTAGACAAATAAACCCAAGTGATTTAAAGAATCTGAAAAATGAAGCATTTCTCTCTCTGCCTCTGTCTATCCCCCAAATCAACCCCACCCTGTCATTCCATCCCAAAGGCATTCCCAGATGGCAGAAGTGTGCAATAATACTGGGTGCTAAACTGAGAGAACCATTCGTCGTTTAAGCCAGAGAAACAGTAGCACAGATTCCTGAGTCAGAAAGTATTGGGAGAAAATTAAATGAGAAAAGAGCTGAGGAGGGGATCCACTAACGTTATGGATAAACCCACACCTTGGCCTGCACTGGCATGACACACACTCAAAGAAAACAGAAAAGTTTTGAGGACTAACCTTAGCTCCAACAACCACTGAAGTCCCAAATGAATGCCAGAATGGGGAACAGATAAACCAAACCTAAGGCAGAAAAGACTTGGAAAGGAGAACTCATGTTGGATGAACAACACAATCCTAAATGGGTTGATTGTCCATTAAAGCAAACACACAAAAGAACTCAGCATTCTCAAGAGGGATTAAAAAACTCAGTCTCATTTAAAAAAAAAAAAAAAAAACAAAGATAAGGATATCATTTAAACTCACATACAGAAAAAAAAGAAAAAGCATGATCAGTTAACAAGGAAACAAAAAATGGGGGTGGGGGAAGCCAAAGATGACCCAGATCATAAAATCAATGTTTTGAAAAAGCAGTTATAACAATGGTAAATATGAACTTGCTCTTGAAATGAATCAAAAGATAAAGCCAAGTATAGTTTACTAGTTTTATTTTTCTTCTCCATTTCCTTATTTATTTTAACCTAAGATAAATAAAATAAAAAATATAACAGGAAAAGAAAACACCCCCACCCAACTCCTTGAAACTAAAGATTTTGAAATTTAAAAATGCAGTAGATTGTCTCAATAGCAGAATTGAGATGAAAAGGAAATCATCAATATATCTAGATTGCTAGAACAACAGAAATTTAGCCAATCTGAACAACAGAGAGGACAGTGATGTAAGAAAACAAAGTCTCAGGGACATGTGGGACAATATCAAAAAGACAATAAAACTAAACCAAAACAAACCCTAGAAATCTGCTTTAGAATCACTGCTACCAGAAGGGTGAGGGAGCAAAGGTGAGAAGAGGACCCGTTGGACTGTGGAGGGAGTTTACGGGTGCCTCAGTGTTGGCATACTATGACAACATATACACGAAAGAGTGTGGGCTTATAAATCATAAAGTGCTATAAACCAATGCAACATTAATTTAAAAATTAAAGGTTAAATGTGTTGAAGATAATTTCAGAGTAACCGGCAACTGAAAAACTTGACTTTAAAAGAAAAAAGACAAATATGTCTTCCAGCATTTTCTATGAAATGATGAATAATAATCAGTTTTCTTCTGACATTCAGTTCCATTAAATATGCAAAGTAAAATATTTGTGGATAAAAGTGGAGATATGATAGATATTTTTCTTCCCTTCTTATAAAAAGGATTAGCAAAGACATCCATGTAGGGAGTATTTAGAGACCTTGTGTTTGTAAAAGATGCTGAATATGAAAAATGTATACTAAAAAAAGCCTTAAATGGATAAAATTGGATGTGTTGCCTTGTATGACTATTTTTATTATACTTTATTCTACTGGATGTCCCCAAAAGGGCAAATATTTGTGTCACTGCATTCCCAGAAAGAGAGGAAAATGACAAAGATACAGAAAACATATTTGAGGAAATAATTCTTGACACTATCTGATGAGATACATTAATCTGATGAGACACATTAATTTATGGTGAGACACATTAATTTATGAATTCAATAATCCCAGTGAACCTCAACTATAATAAACTCAACCCCAGAAACTTGCCTAAAACAACCAGAGTTAAAAAAAAAAAGTTATAATTGGGGAGAATCTAAAGAACTAAGGATTTCTCATGAGAAACCATGGCAAACAGAAGAGAAAAACCTTTTCAAGTACTGAAGGCAAAGAATTATCAATCCAGGGTTACACAGTCAGCAAAAATATACTTAACAATTAACTCAAAATAGATACCTTTTTAGATAAAGAAAAGCAAGTAAAATCTGCCAACAGCAGACTGGGAATGGAAGAAATGTTCAAAGAAAGTTCTTTGTACTTAAGGGAAATACCAACTAAGATACTATTAGATATAATTAGAATAATAAAATAACCAGAAACAATAAAGAGTGAAGTGGGTCATTTTTCTCCTCAAAATTTTTTTAAATATGTATGATTCCTAAAAGCAGAAATTCTAATACTATTTGGTTGAAGAGGAAAAAGAACTCCTCTTTGGTGTACCTCCTCAAATGGCATAAACACACAAATTAAAGATAAAGTGAGAGACCAGACAACAGAACCAGCCAGGTGCTATCTACAAAACTTTTATAGGTTTAGTAGGTCTCCTGTTGCCTTTTATTTAGCTGCAGTTCTCCAAAATCTTCAAGAAAATACAGCACTCACTTCAGAAATTAGAAAACCAATAACCAGCGTACACACACACACACACACATACACACACACACTCCTAGGACGCAATCCTCAGATCCCTCTTCATCAATTATGCATATTTTCATTTCAACTTCTTAGGATGCAGTGAAACAAAATATATGTGCCTGTATGGCTAAGATCAAGACATCTAAATAAAAAGACCTGTTTTAGTGTGACTCTGCAAACAATAATGGTTGTTTGTTTTTATCATAGGAAAGGTAAAAGCATGATGATAAAACATTTCAGTAAAAGGAAGCATTTTCATCTAGCAGAAACAAGAGTATCAAACTATAACCTATTGTTCAGAATTCAATAGGAATGATAGAGGAAAAGTCATGTCATCAGAATTTCTACCCAAACATGCTTTACCATGGCAAATCTGCCTTGAACATTATCTGAGATAACAAAAACCTATGAATTTTATCTGCTTTCTACAAGACAGAGCCAAAAGCTTTTGAAATAAAAAGCACACACACACAAACCTCTATAACACAGAAGATCAGTTAACTGACAGTATTAAGTAAATAAAAATTATTACAAATTAAAAACTTGTTTAAAAACATTAATCCTTCCTTATGATAAGTAATTTCACACTTGCCATTATTGCAAAGAAGGCTCATCAGACCAGCAAGAACATGAATGAAGCTGCATAAGACCTCCAAGTACTGGCCCTCAATATGCTGGCTGTCTCTTCCCACCAGGTGAGAGCTGAACCTTTAACTACATTTTACCTGAATGTGCCAGACATCAGGATTTGCAGAGTAAGGAGCCTACCATGTAAATGGCAACTCCCTAGTGGTACAAGGGGTTAAAGGGCAGCACTATGAAGCATTCCAAAGCCACTGCAGCACAATTTGGATCCCAGCCAGGAAAGTGACCCACATGCCCCAGCAGACCTCTCCTGTCTCACCCACTGCTCCCCTAGGCAATGTATTTCTGTCGATCTGCCTGTTCTGCTCCCTACTCTGTTTCTGGTAAATCCTTTCACCCCATCCCATCCCCACACCACTGACCTGTACCTCAGTCGTTTTATGCATAAATAAATAAATCTTTAAAAGGCAACACAACAATAACAAACCAGATGAAATGAACATCTTAGATGCCCTTGGATAGCAAAGTTTTTATTTCCCTGTAAGAGGAGGTGAAAAGTATAAATCCTAGTATAAATCCTAGGATATTGCTCAGAGGAGTGAGAATGACAGGCTAACACAGGCAGGCAAATCAACGGGAAGCTGACTAGGAGGTATGGGCAGCCTCCAGGAGAAATGCTAGAGATTAGCATATTAGCATTTGCCTCCCTCAAGGATGAGAATCACCAAGATTCTATTCTGCAGTGCCCCAAGGTCTTAGTGATAGACCCTCAGGGCTCCATTACAGAATTAGATTTGGGGAGAATAGTGTTTCTTATTTTCTCTTCCACACTTGCTTCCAGTGGTCAAGATAATAGATTCAAAGGTATAAACCAAGAGAGAAATTAATCTTTGCAAGAAGTATGAAAGTATAGTACCCTTCATATGAATGACACATACACTATCAATGAATAAATTATATACAGTGGCATACTGGGGAAATAAATAGAAACCATGATTTAAAAATTTCTGCCTTACTCTAACCTAACCCTCTGTTCTATAAATGAAGTTTCAGCAAGTAAAAAGGGGATAAACTGTACCGCTCTTCACCAAGTCCCAGGCATTCATTGCCTCAAGTAGGTGTTATTCTCTCTCCCCCACAAATAAGAAAACTGGACCAGAAAACTAAAGTTGTTTGCCTAAAACTGAAGGGTTAGTATAGCATAAAATCTGAGATTAAACCTCAAATAAGATTGCTAGAATGATTTTTCTTACTCCACTCTGCCTCTGTTAGTGCAAAGAGTATAGGTTCTTCTCTTTCCCATCATTCTTACGTATACCATTCCAGAAAACAGTTCCTTTTCCTTAATTATCTTTATAGTAACAAATGGAATTCCAAAGACCTGAACTTGAATAGCTTTGTCAGGCACCAGATGCAGAGTCTACATGCAATTATTGGAAATGACAAATTGCACAGTAGAAAAATCCAAATATACACCCATCGAACTGAAAAGTTTTCCATTTATTCACACTTTCTTTAATTTCCTTCATCAACATTATATCACTTACAATGTATGAATCTTTCACTTTCTTGGATAATGTTATTCTTCAGTATTTTATTCTTTTCAATACTATTTCAATGAGGTTGCTCCTTTTTTGAAAAATTCATCTTTGATCTAGAGAAAAACTATAGATTTTTGTATGCTGGTTTTGTATCTGCAATTACTAAATTCATTATTCTCAACATTTGTGAAATCTGGGAGATTTCAATATATAAGATCAAGTGATCTTATTGCCAAAACAAAGAAAAAAAAGGAAAACTGGAAGAAGTTAGACCTTAAAAATTCATACAAACAGTACAGAAAAAAAAAAAAAAACAGAAGGAATGTAGATTTGGTGTTAAAGACAATAGGTATTGTCTGAAAACCCAGCTCAGACAATACCTAGATATTCACCTATTTCTCAGGCTTATCCCCCTTATCAGTACTTCTTAGGATTGCTCTCAGGATAATGCATGCATGCAAATACCTTCTAAAAAACCTACACAAGGTGGGCAATAGACATTAGTACCCTTCCTTTATAATAGTGTACACATTTCCTGAACTACTTCATAGCTTATAAAGATACTAGAGTAAGTGCCTCTATATAATAATTTAACGTCAAAATAAACTGAGTGCAGATAGCAAATAATATTTAATTTGCTTTAAAAACACTCACAGATGAGAAGCTAGCTAACCAGCCCTGAGAGTTTCCTCTCCAGCTTACTACTCTAGCTCTAGCCCATAAAATGGTGCAAAGTAGTTCCATATCTTACATGTGCTCAGCTTCCTACATGAAACAGCAACAGTCACAACAATCCCGGTTCCGACTCCACTGCACAAGCCGTATCGCCGAGTTCTACCACATTTCAGCAGCAACAGGCCCCTTTACAGTCAAATGAAAAAAAGGATGGTAGACAGGAAACTTTTTTTTTGAAGACTGCTAAATGTTTTATGATTCTTCCTCTGCTAGTCACTGGAAGTACTAAATTCATGTACATAAAAGGAGACAGGAAATGCTCAAGCACTTTTCTCTTTGCTTTCCTCTATCTTTTACTCCTTCAACCTTCCACATTTGAGAGCACAATACTATGCTCAGTGCAGCCTCTCACTGTATTAATCCTGACTAGAGTGAGATAAGCTATTTTAAGATTTAATGATGAATATCTGCTTACTAATTGAATGTTGAACCATTCTTTTAATAAGAGGGAGAGAAAGAAAATTCAAATCCTTATGAAGAATTTATAGATGTGACTCCCCTATTACAATCATTACACGCACACACACACACACACACACACACACACATATATCCCGTTATGCTCTTAATGAGTTTAATACCTCTCATGCAAGAGGATTACCACAGTTACTGCCATTAATATTTAGTAATGTCCTTTCAGTCAGTTGGAAGAAAGATGTTAAAATGCAATAATAATTATGAAAATACTAACAATTTTATTATATTAATAAATGCAGAGTTTTCTCTCCTGCTGATTAGTTCTAAATATGTTCTTTAATAAAATGCTAAGCAATTATATGCTAAACCACCTTCTATTATGAACAAATGTAACTTACACTTACAGTAAATAAAACAGCAAAAATACTACCACTCACAACATTCATATAAACATTAGTGAACACACGTTTTTTACTCATAGGTAGCATATACTCTGCTTTGCTAGCACTGTGATTATATCTTTGGCAATTCAGTTAGTTCTGATAATCAAGATTATGAGTGGTAGTAATATTTTGGCCTATATTCCAATTCTTTACTTCAATTCACCAAAACTTTTACCAAACGTTACATATATGTAAACCAAATATCATATTATAAAGTTTCAAAACACAATTACATGCATGTATTTAAAAATATAGGAGGAAAAGCACATCAATATCCCTCATTTGGATTTCTGAAAATCATGCAAAAAGAAGTGTTAAATACTAATTATTACAATGTTCAAATATTATAACAAAGTGGCTCTAATCAATACACAATTAAACATCTGCACAATATGCCTCACTAGAAAAAAAAGTTAGCATTACAATGTTGAAAAACTAGGTGTAATCTTTTATATATATATAAAAAAAAAGCTACAGGCTTTGGTATTATGCCAGTTGACAATGACAAGTTCAAACTGCAATCATAAAATGTTCTCTTAAATACAATATTGTTTTCCTCCCCAATTGGGTCTGATAGCAACCCCTTTCAATTCATAAGGACAATCATATAGTCACATCAAATCTGTAGTGTCAACAGGTTTATGATCACAAACACTTGATGAGCTAAACACTGTACCTACCCTTCAATAATACTTGCAGTGTGACAGGGCCTGACGGTTACCATAGTGATCATGTGGCACGTTCTGATTTATTACCTTGTTCCTCAGGACTGTGACTGCTCCTTGGCTATTCCTTCAGCAGCTATTGCAGATTGGAGAGCTACATTATGATAAATGTCCACTATCTGATAGATATACTCAACACAATATAACCTTGGAGAAAAATGCTATAAATGCAAATTGCCAGATTTGCCTTCCGTTTAGAATATGAAAAAGTGATTCCAAAGCTATGATAAAGGGAAACCTTTGCCCTGTGACACAGGGATTCTTCTCCTTAGGGACTGTCATTTCAGAGATACCACCCAGTGAATAGTTAAGCAGCCTGAAATTGAAAATGAGGCAATAAACTGTGCGAGGCTAGCCTCAGTAGCACATTGATTACAAAAGCAGGCATGCATCTGAGCAATTAGGGAGGCACTGAGTTAGGTGGTACCAAATGTTCAATGTATTGAGAAAGTTATCGCCACCGGTCAGTATATTATGTCATTTCATCTCAACTCACTGACACAGCTAACATTTGCACACAGAATTCTAAAAAGAACATTTCAGGAAATAAATCTCATCATTAGGTGTCCATTTGCCAATGCCTTCTAGTAA
This sequence comes from Condylura cristata, assembly GCF_000260355.1. Taxonomy (NCBI): domain Eukaryota; kingdom Metazoa; phylum Chordata; class Mammalia; order Eulipotyphla; family Talpidae; genus Condylura; species Condylura cristata. The sequence continues at coordinate 26,826,762 of NW_004567105.1, forward strand.
CAGATGCCAAAGAATGATGAACTCTTTATGAAAAAAAAAATTTCCAGGCTTTATCTGATTTTTGCTTTAGGAAAACATAACCCACACAATACCAGTAATTTGTCAGTCTGTCACTCAAGTAGGTAGCACACAGATGTCAGCAGTCGCCAATGCACATATGAATTAGGAACCTAGGAAAATTATGACACATATCTTTTCATTCCCTTACATTGTTTCTCTTTATTCTTTCATTTGACAGCATGGCAATAAATATTGAGAGAATATAGCCTTTCAAGCTTATCAAGCTCATAAACACCATGCCCTAATTTGGGTATTATCAAGTCCCAAATGGCAACCAAGTTATTGATTCAGCCATCTAAATCCCTTGCTTTGACGGGAAGGATATTGCTTTTAGGATAAATAAAACAAGCTCCACAATCATTTACGTTCAGTTCTTAGAGCTCTGTTTGCAGAAATCTTTTTAAGGACAAAAACACACACAGTATTTTCACAGCATAATAGATCAGCACAAATGAAACCAGTTCACATTCTCTTTTGCAGGACTGATATTAAAACATAACCAGTGGCGAGGGATGTGCTCTTCCTGACTCACAAAACCCAGAGGTGGGAATGTATTTTCCATTTTCTGCTTTGTTGATTCATCAAATCTGTACAATTCCTGTCTGTGCAGTGTTTTAATGGACTCCCCATAAATCATTGCTGACTTAACCAAACACTTACTTGATACTAAGTCTTAGTTTGCATTATTGCTTGATGTGGGAGGAGGAGAAAAATCAAATAAGTCAAAAAGATCACTTTCAAGTAATGAGAAGACATATTTATTGAAAATAGTTTTGAAAACTATTTTCAAATTTCAAATCATATATCCCAGTCTAATCACACTCCCACTGTTGTTGTTTGGGGGAGGGGAATGAAAGAAAGAATTCATTGCTTTAAGATTAGATGTAATATTTGATTTGGCACTGGGTAAAGAAAATCCAACAGATTATAGAAAATTTTCTATGTTCCCCACTCCCAGCTCTCGAGTAAATGGTTATGTATCAATAATCAAACAGGCTATTAATGGAATCTGATCTGTCTGTCCCCACTAAAGTAGGAATTTGCAGGTATTCACCTCACATGAGACCAGTTTAGGATTAATATTTTATTTGGAATCAGATATACAAAGAGGAAAATCATATAAGAAGGCTTTGAAAAGTCACAGAATATCAACATCTAGAATGAAATGTCTCATTATTTTAAAAAATGATATTCATGTATATGGTATTAAGTCCCAAAGATAGAGAGGAATTTTTATATACCTTACAGCAGTTCTGTGAACAGGAATAAATTACGCAAACACATAATTTGCAAGGGTGGCTGACCTTATTGTGCTAGCAGTGAACTAGTATTTTTTTTTTAAAAGATTTATGGGCCCTCCCTGGTGGCGCAGCGGGTTAAAGCACTGCACTAAGAAGCTTAAGCCACTTCCGCATGAGTTCGATCCCCGCCTGCCCCGGAGGAGATCCACACGGTGTGGCAGACCTCTTCTGGCCCGCCCGCTGCTCCCCTCAGCAGGGTACTTCATCGATCTGCCTTTTCTGTTCCCCACTCTGTCTCTGGTGAAGCCTCTCACCCTCCACATCTCTGGCCTGTACCCCAGTTCTATAAGAATAAATAAATAAATCTTAAAAAAAAAAAGATTTATTTATTTGAGCATACAGAACTGGGGTACAGGCCAGAGGTGCAGAGGTGGTGAGAAGATTCACCAGAGACAGAGTGGGGAGAAGAACAGGCAGTTCAATGAAGCACACTGCTGAGGGGAGCAGTGAGCGGGTCAGAAGAGGTCTGCTGTGCCATGTGGGTCACCTCCGGGGCAAGAATCGAACTCATGCTGAAGTGGCTTTGGCTTGTTAGTGCTGTGCTTTGACTCGCTGCGCCACCAAGGAGGGCCTGAACTAGTATTTTTAACATGTCTCTAGACTGCTAATGTCCTTGAAGCTCTGGCATCAGTCCCAATATTCCCAGAATGTGGTCATCCAAACTCTTTTTCAGGTTTCAACCTCATCACTAATACACAATAGTTCGACCTCCACATTACAACCAGAACCCATTGTCTAAAGAGGGATTTGAAGGAAAATGCAATGATCTTGACAGCATGTCTTTATCCTGTTTTCTTCCCTTGCTGCCCTACTATGGCTTTGAATATAATGAAAACAGGTGATTAAAAGCAAAATGAAATGCAAATCTAACAACCCATTCCTGTCACTGAATTCTGAACCAATTAGATCACCAACGGAAGCTCAGGAAAAAAAAGTGTTGACAGAGGTCCCCTTTCTTCAACACCTTCTTCTGTTTCAACTGCTCCTGTGAATTCTTATCATTTCACTTTTCTTACCTACATAGCCCTCTAGGAGTTAACAACTGTCAGCCCAGCAAGAGTCATTCTGGCCCAGAGGTCAGCAATCTTATTAAATCCCTGTGCCACCATTGGGACAAAGTAATATCCACACTGCTTTATACAAGGCCAGAAGGGAAGATGATTGAAGAGAGAAAGAGTTAGAAAAGGACAGGGAAAGTAAAAAAGAACAATAGGAACTGGACAAGAGCAAGTAGCAGATAGGAAATCACCAAATACTTCCACACCTAGACCATTATACCTTTCTAAGAATTCACCCATCAAAAAGGTATTTTATTTAATTAAATAACCATAACAGTGGGGAAAATTCCTCTAAAACAGACCACAATTTTACATTTTAGCAATTGATGTAATTCTACTGTGAATACACTGCCCACACCCAGAATTACTGGTGTAGTCATCCTTTGGCATTTTGTAGACAAGTGCTAAATTTCTGCGAGTACGAAACATATTGACATTTATTTTTATAATGGCAATGCTGCAAAATAGAATGAACTGTCTTTCATTTTCATGAACAAGAATTGGGCTGAAGCAAGTGCAATGATATAGCTTTTCAATTTTAATCTCATTTATGTATGCTAAATACATGATTAAACAATCTCTCTAGCACTAAGTCTCCGCTAAGCAATTACAGGTTTATGTCCTTTCTCCTTGTAAATGTTTATATTAGGGAAAGAGTCCCAAAAAGATTGAGTTTGTTGCAAAGATCACATCAGTTACACAGCAGAACATGGTGACCATACTTGCAAATACACTGTATACTGAAATGGGGTTTACTTCATGTCAAATTTTTACTTCCCAATGTACAAAACTTCACTATTTCAATAGAAAACCAGAATGCTTACACTCAAGAATGTAACTTTGTTGTCATGTTACCTAGAATTTTTTTTTTTTAAATAGCAGGTAAGAAAAGACATCTACCCAAAGATAAGAGGATAGTAAGGGGGTGCAGCCACAGAAGCTGAGAAGGCGCTCAAAGCCAGCCTTCAGCTTGGGGAAGCTGACTCAGCTGAAGTAAGGATACACATGTGGGAGAACAAGGGCTCATGATGCTACCAGATATCGAACTAGAAACAATGAGTAAGAGTTATAGGCAGACAGATGATGCTCAAAATAAAGGGAAATTTTCATTTTGGAAAATTAGCATTATTTAAAGATGGCAAGAGCTCTATAAGTTAATGAGTAAAGTTTATCTAAAAAGAAAATTGAGGAAGGTGTTTCAAAGCTAAGCTTGAGGGGGAAAAAATGACTCCATAACTTTTCAGGTCCTTCTGACCCAAAAAAACCTATGATAGTTGATCCCTGGAAATGTTCTTAACCAAGAATATAAAAGTCACATACTCCCCTCTGAAACACTCTAAGGACTAATTAACTACCCATTACTTGCTGCCAATGCTAAATGGTCCACTACAAAATTTTAATTATTGATATTTGTTTCCTTTTCTAAAAGTATGGTTTTAATCCAAATAGATGTAAGCAAATGAACCAAGAAAATGCACTAAGCCTTCAATATGGCACCAAACACAGCAAAAATATTTCATTTCCCTTTCCTTGTCCTAATCCCAAGGCCATTTTCCACTGGCAGAGAAGATGGAACAGAAACAGACTGAATAAACACAGAATTGGTTCTGATCCCTCAAATCAACAAGAAGCCACTTTTGTGCCCCTTCAGCTGACATCACAAATCACTTTACTATAATGTAATTTTCTGCAGTTCCCATATAAACAATCCCTTAAGTAGCAGGCTAAGGGGAAAAGTGCTTGAGGAATCAATCTTTTCTCACTGGAGTTTCACAATCATATGCTTCCTGTGAAATAATATTCTTCTTACTGATATCTATGACACTTACTCCTTAGTTGTTTTGTGGTAGAGAAACTGGTCAGTATAGCTTTAAGTTTCCTTCTGAATCTAAGAGCCTATACTTTCATGCAGTTGGGAAATTAAAGCTAAGCCAAATTGTCAGCAATAATCAAAACATGAAAAATTTTGAAGTACTGATCCCCCCCACCAGAAAAGCAGAGTATTATAATTATTCATTTATTCAGCATTATTGAATTCCTATACTATGTACTACACATCATTCTAGGAACTGAGCATACATAAAGATATTCAGTCTCCCTCCTGAGCTGGTATTCTAGTGACATATTTGCATAATTCTAACATACTTGAAACTATGAAAAACTCAAAACAATTATACACCTGAAATTATGTGGAAAATGAACACAATGTGTATGTATGTATATACTTCATGTATAAATTTTGTCAGCTATGACCCCAGAAGTTGAAAAAACAAAATTCAACAAGAAGTTAATGGATGATCACACAATAGATGTGAAAAATGTAACCAAAATGCCAAAGAACATTTTGGAACTGGAAAGAACTCCCAGTTTTCCAAAGTGCAGGGCATGTAACCAGGAACCATTTCCTGTGTGTGTGTTTTCTCTTTGACTCTTTAATCATTAGTAACCACTGAGTACTTAATAGGTACTAACATGGACATTCATTCTTTCTGCCTTCTATGGGCAGGGTACTATGAAAGAATGTAAAATAAAGTCACAGTCCCAGGGTTAAAGATTCAGAGAATTCTAGGAAAAATTAATCAACTACAGAGGTACAGAAATCATCATGATTTTTAAGAAATTCACCATATAAGATGGAAAGTCTGATAGTACTGATTAGTACAAAATGGTTAGAAAGAAAAGTTAGAGGCAAATTTTGGAGAATTTGAATGTCAGGCTATGGCCGAGTAAAGCAGTGTTCCAGTACTGGTGTCTAATGCCTGAATCATAGTCCAGAGTGAGAGAGAGAACTGAGAACATAAACATGATCGAGACCCCATGTGCACCAGGCAGAGCCAGGTAATGCTAGTGGCAGTCACTGGTGAAATCCCCAATAAAGGCAGAAAATGGATCCAAATGTCTAGCATCAGAGAGCAAGTGTAGACAGAGGTGATACACGTCCTGTTGTGTGGAATTAAAGCAGCAGGCCTGGACCTGGAAAACAAGTAGACATGATAGAGGTTCTGGCATCCTGACAAATATGAACACCAGCAGTAATACTGGATGCAGAGTGTATTCACAACAGAACCATGTTAACAGAACCCAGACATTGTAAACAACAGGGCCAGAATTACGTTCCTTTTATGCTAAGCCAATCAAGCTAACCCTGGGTTTCTGAAAGTCTCCCTAAGAAAGAACGTTCCCTCCAAAACTGGGATGAGACTATGCCTTTAAACAAGAGCTAAGGCTTCTCAGCTTCGGAAATGGGAAGACAGTAACTGGAAGAAGTCAGAAGCCCATGCATTCCATTTCAGCTATCCTGAAAGAAATCCTACTAGGATGAAGGACAAAACTACTATATTCCAGATAGAACATTAGAAAATACAAAGAGATAACATTTTCCCCAACAACCAGATAACTTAAATTCATATAAATTTAGCAGGTTTGCAGGTATCACCAACAGAATTATAAATATCCCGATCTCCTAGAGTACTAAATTGTAAAAAACACTATCCAAAACAAGAACTAAAATATTGCTCTAAAGACAAAAAAGGAACTTGTAGAATAAAACCCTATAAACATAATCAAATGTGTTTTGGAAATTGAGCATTTCACCCTTAATGACAGCATAAAATAAATAGATGGGATCTCTCTGGTGGTGCAGTGGGTTAAAGCACAGCACTAAGAAGCTAAAACCACTTCAGCGTGAGTTTCATCACGACCCCGGAGGTGATCCACATGGTGCAGCGGACCTCTCCTGACCCACCTACTGCTCCCCTCAGCAGTGTACTCCATCAGTCAGCCTGTTTTTCTCCCCACTCTGTCTCTGGTGAATTCGCTCACCTCCCCTGCACCTCTGGCCTATACCCCAGTTCTGTATGCATAAATAAATAAATCTTAAAAATATAAATAATAAAACATGCATGTCCCAGAACATGGGATGAGGCACTGTTAACTATAAAAGACTTCAATATACTATTAGGATCATGTAAAGTGAATTCAAGATGGCCACATTCTTCATACCAAACAAAATCTAAGAGTATTAAATCTGTGGGGGTATATATTGCAATAGGGCTATAATATAGGTGAGCTTCCATG